>NC_068380.1:10932458-11232458 GCF_023724105.1 Carassius gibelio | reverse complement strand
GCTGAAACTCATAAACAGGGCCCCCAACGAGCTGAAAGAATGACAGCCTCTCTGTCTTACCCAGAAAAGATGGAGACCAAGTAGGCAGACGTGATTTTTCAACGGAAACTGAACTACAGCTAATCAGCGTTAAAGTCAGCACTTTTTTACAAACAATTCATGCAGTTTCTTTTCTGATTATTTTATTTTTCCTTCATCCTCCTGAATTAGGAGGAAAATATGCAAATAAATAGAGCATAAAATAGTATCTAAAAGAAACAATAAAGCAACAGCAGAGCTTTGAATGTGCACTGCATGTGGCAACAGTTCCGCTGGCCTTCCCATTTATTCCCTGAAACAAACTTTCGTTGCTCTGCAACTATTAAAGGCCCAGACTTGGCAAACTCTCCAAGGCTTTCCATTTAAAATGGTTAATGTGTTGCCAATCTGCTGTTTAAAACTCCCCCTTGAGGAGACCCAGAGACTGTGAGGGGATCAATGCCACCAAGTCTTGGCATGCACAAAAGTCTCTGCTGCCCAGCTCTTCGCAGGGCTGGACCTGGGGAAATACAGCCTATATTGAGATCTGGCCAGATGGGGGGAATTAAAGAAGATTTCTGTCTTTGGCAGAACTTCTTACATCGGTGGCTCATACAGACAGAAGTCTAAACCTTTTAAGAGGGAAACATTGCCTAAAATCTCAGATGAAGGCCAGGACATCGCACAGTTAACCAAACATGGCACAATTTATACAACTGATGCTTTCTATCACAAGATATTAGAATGCCATGTTAAACCATTGTATATAGTGTGAAGATCATTTTAATAAGCTAAAATGCTTTCTTTACTACAAAGATCTAAACCAAAAATATCATATAATTTAAGTGTATGTGTCATCTGTATCAAATACGCTATTGTGCACAAGTTTCATATCGTGAAATATTTATTACAATTTAAAATAACTTATCTATTTTAATATATTTTAAATGTAATTTATTCCTGTGATGGCAAAGCTGAATTTTCAGCAGCCATTACATGATCTTTCAGAAATCATTCTATTATTTTTAACTAATATTTGGTGCTCAAGAAAAATGTATATTATTAATGGTCAAACCATGACACGTTTTTTCAGGATTCTTTGAGGAATATAAAGTTAAACATCTATTTGAAATAGAATGCTGAATAAAAACACTGTATTCTTTAAAAGTATGAAATACAAAAGTATTTATTTTTAAGTAAACATTTTAATGAGCCCACATTTTTAAACAGTAGAGTACATACTATTAGAGAATAAATATATTGTATCATGATGTGGTTCGTCTTCTCTCAATACTGCAATATTGTTATAAGGTATAATTTGGCTAATTCTCCTTCAGATGATCTATTTATCTGAAGCAAAACTTTGAGGAGAAGAAAAAGTGATAATTAATTAAAGTGATAATTAACTAATAAATAGCAGAGATGTACAAGTCTGTTAGATGTTGCCTATGAAGTTGCCTTTTTCACCAAGGGGATGAAGTCTGCCCAGCATGATCATGGCACTTTGAAGAACTTCAAAGTCCGAGCTAGCCTCTGGATTCTGGCTTCTACATTCTCTCTCTCTCTCTCTCTCTCTCTCTCACACACACACACACACACACACACACACACACACAC
The DNA here is from genome assembly GCF_023724105.1 of Carassius gibelio. Taxonomy (NCBI): domain Eukaryota; kingdom Metazoa; phylum Chordata; class Actinopteri; order Cypriniformes; family Cyprinidae; genus Carassius; species Carassius gibelio. Next base: position 11,230,823 of record NC_068380.1, on the reverse strand, counting down.
ACTCACCCACCCAGAGTTTCCTGGAGCACATACACACCCACACTTGCTTGGGAACTTATCCTTACTTTTGACACCTGAGAAAATTCCCTGTCCTCATTATCCGGTCTTGGCGGTAACAGCTGAGTGACAGGCCGTAGGTCCCATGGTCGTCATCACAAGAATGGGGCCATCCCACAGAGAGCACCCATTATGTCATCATTTCATCCAATCATTGTCTTCCTGTTCCTCCTATAGTACAAGCGTCCTTGTCTAACATGAAAAAAAATCTTCCTTCCTTAGGCAGTCCATGCCACTGCTGGCAAAAATGCAATACCGTTACTCAATATGCAATATTGTTAAATAAGTTGCACATATTTTACAGCCGGTTGACATTAAGTGAATATTTCTGTTATATTTTCACAAAGACCATATACAATATTCTGTGTAATGTATGCTACATGTTATGTTTCAATCCTTTCCTTTTGTTTCTATTTGTTTCTGAGAACATTAATAATACAGAGACATAAATAATTATAGTTACTGTATATTTCTGTTGCTTTGTTAAATACAACCTAGCTGAAAGAAATAAAAAGAAAAAAGTGTAATGCTCACAGCATTTACACTTCAGTAATGTATAAAATAGCATGCAGTCATAGTGTTAATGTCTATACTGCAGAAATCCTGCATGTAGGTTAAGATGCCTACAATGCCCAGCCTTACAGTACTGCTAATCCACACACTTGGAATAGAGAATGAGATCCTGTTCCAAGTGTGTATGTGCACAACAAAAGATGCTGGAAAGAGACAGAGAAAGCTTTACACATACAAACAAGCATATTAAAGTGTGTCTGTGAGCGTGGTACATGGCACAACCAAACCCTACTGCCCATTGGAAGGGAAATGTCTTGAAAAACACTATAAATGCTTCCAAGCTGTATCTGCAAAATGAACAGCAGTGTGCCTGTCGTAAGGTTGAGAAATGGAAACTTTATGTCTGTATAGATAGAAAACCCCCTCAGCGGCCAATCTCAAATAATGGATGCGTCAATTACATGCTGCTGATATTATGAACATTTGTTATGATGACTTGGTGTTAAACTAAAATTAGGATATTACACAACACCCCATCTCATTATTTGACTCAGAGCACAGTGTACATGGCCCTACAGAGGCTCACGTAAATATTACTGTGCTAGTTGATGAGTCTTCAAATGTACAGCAAATTGTTTTGACCTTTTATAAGTTTTTATTGAGGTTGTCCAAGAGTGTGTGGAATACATACGGAATGGGTCTTATACTTTAGATATCTGCCATCAGCATTTTTTCTAGACATGCTTGAAAAATGCCCAGATGCAATGGCAAAAAATACTGACAAGGTAGTCAGCACACTAGTCTTTGAGATTAAAGTGCTCACTGCTCCCTACCTACTCAAAGTCAAACAGTGGGTGGGCTATGGAAAGTAAAACACAGTTACAAGTTCAAGCAAATAAAATGTATTTATTTCTTACCCCATAGATAACAACAGCAAATAGAATTTATATATACTCAAAATATATTTACAGCTATTTCCAGTAATAAAAACTAACAGCATTAAGTAACAAGCATTAAGTTTATTGCAGGCCAGAAGTCAGGGGAGATTCAAAATAATGATGACATTTTATTTAATCTCAACAGGCGTTTGCTTGTTTTCACGAACACAGCAGTAACATCAGGCCACTGCTCTGCAAAAATGACAGCTCTGACAAAATCTTTTCTATCTCAGCATTACTCGGTCTACCTGACGACTTCTGCACTTTTTTTTGCCAAACAACTCTCTTTCTTTCCACTACAAGAGCCCTTCATCTCTCTCTCTCTGGAGGAGCAGGATCTCATTAGTAGCTGCAGGATAAAATGCCGTCCTCTCTATGCAGGTTCAAGGTGATGGAAGATTAGACTGTTTGGCCCTGCCTCATCCTGAATGCAGCGCGCGTGTCTCTCTGCCCGTGAACACCAAATTACACTGAACCCGGGGAGTCTAACTCCATTAATTTTAAATGGAAGATTAATTTAACAATATGCAGCGGATATTTGTTACAGACCCATCATGTGAAAGTGACGTTTGGTAATAAATTTGCGGGTGGCACAAACTGGCTCTGAAAGCCCTGGCAAAAATAAATCAGAAGGCGTTTCTAGCTTCGTCATTCTCTAATGTCAGACACACACGGTCAAACTAATGCTCACACACACCGATGCTTTAACACTTAAGCACACACATACCAGCATGCAACACCACTATCTGATATACACCATGGAAATCAACAAAAAATGTTTATACTTTAAAAAGATCTAAACCTAGATAGTTTAGTCAATCATAGGTGCACTAAAAAGATGATTTGCAACCCATTTTACTTCTCTAATGTGTCATATTGCTGTATATACAGGTGCATCTCAATAAATTATAATGTCACAGAATGAAATAAATTAAATGCACACAGACTTAAATAGTTTAACCCTCTGGAGTTTAAGGGTATTTTTGGGGCCTGGAGAAGTTTAGTCACGCCCTGACATTTGCGGTTTTTTCAGTTTCTTATAAACATTTCTAAATTATGTGAAAATCATCTTGTTTATTATATTGATTTTAATTTTATAAGACACTTTTTGTTGTTAAGTTTTGTTTTGTTTGGTTCTTTTAATTAATTAATCAAGACTATTTCTTGTATTATTTTTTTCTAAAAATCCTGTCAAACGTGCACAAACTGACAGTCACCACCATAAGCTACTACTAAATATTGTTGAAACATAAATTTTGAGGGGGGGGGGGGGGGAAATTAACATACATAATAAAATATCCAATATTTACAGCTATCAATAAAAAATAAAATAAAAAAAACTATAATTTTATTGTTATTAAAATTATAACATTCTCATAATATTGCTAACCGATATTGTATATATACTGGTGTATACTCATGAATTGTACACAATAAAACCAGGAGCAAGTGTAAAGAACTACAGTACTGGCTCTTCAACAGTTCTTTGCAGCACCTAAGAACCATTTTTCACAGTACAGGGTTCACATTGGAATGGAGGCCATCCATATTAGATCAAGCCCATTTGCCTCCTGGTGTCTTGCTGAGCACATCAAAGTGTGCCAAATGGGCTATGTGTGTGCATGCGGTCTGTCAGAGGGACGCCCATCAGGTCTGTGGCAGGAACTCTGCAGAGCTCACATCCTATTACTATTTCCAACCTAACCAAGCACCACAACACACACACACCTCAGGGCAACTGCTTTCATAAAGGCGAGATATGGCCATTTGCGGCCCAGAGGGAGAGAGCGAAAAGAGAAACCAAGGTTATTAGTTAATCTTCACGAACAAGTAAAAAGAAAAGCTCCTTGAAAAACAAACACCCCCACAAACGCCCTATGGCCCCTGCTGCCAGACGCCTCGGTTCGTCTTCGGGTCTCTTTAATGCAGTCTCTCTTATGGGAGCACCCTTGCTAATTAGAGGAATTGATAACCCCTGCGCTTATTAACGATCCAATATATTTTGAAGTCATTAAAGATAACCAAGGCAATAAGTTTGGCTTTAAGCGCCACTAGCTTTCACTGCCTTCATGTCACCAATTATAAAGACGGAAGGGGGGGGGGGGGGTAAGACAGAGAAAAGGAATTTCTGTCTACTCAACTGTAAATGACTGGTTATTGAAATCTTTGAATGCTGAAATCTTGAAAATGACATTAGCTGCTCTCCCTACTCCCTCTTTCCAGTTAATGAAGAATTAGAACTCCCATTTGGCGTATTATTGGGGGTCTTATTAGGTCTTCAAGGGGTGTGTTTTGTTGATTTAGTGCCGGAGAAGCTTACTGCACCATGGTGGAACGTCTCTACCACTTATCTCCTTCATTCTCTTGGCAGCAGGAGAATTCAGGTCAACTTCCCGACTCATCGTCCCTGTCTTTGTCTATGCTACTTCCTTTAAGGTTTTGACAGTGTGCTGAGGTTTATTTTCTGTCCCCATTTGGTTTTAATCAGCAGGATCGGTTTTTGCACTATGCTGACTGAAGATATTACAGTACAGTCTGTTATTGTTTTAATGGTATTCATTCAATCTCAAGTACTAAGCATAAAAAAGTTTTGGAAAAATCAACAACAGAGACATTTGGCTGGCAGCAATTTAATAGTAGTTCCTGTAGCACTAACATTAATGGCCGAAATGGAATAAAATTTTCTGTACTGACTTTTACAGGGAAAATGGTCAGCCTCTTTCAGAAAATTAGAACAGTATATATATATATATATATACTGTATATATATGTGTGTGTGTGTGTGTATATATATATATATATATATATATATATATATATATATATATATATATATATATATATATATATATATAGAGCTGGGGGGTGAAAACTTTTGGAATTTGAAGATCAAGGTAAATTGTACTTAATTTGTGTACCAGGAAACATACAAGTATCTTCTGTTGCTTACGAAGGGCAGAACTAAATGGAAAAAAATTATATTTCAACAAAATAAGACAAATTTGGCCATCTTCATTGTGTTCAAAAGTTTTCACCCCCCAGCTCTTAATGCAAGTTGTTTCCTTCTGGAGCATCAGTGAATGTTTGAATCTTTTTAAATGGTTGTGTTTGAGTCCCTCAATTGTCCTTAGTGTGAAAAGATGTATCTCAAAATCATACAGTCACTGCTGGAAAGGGTTAAAATATGCAAAGATGCTGGAAAACTGAAGAATCTGCAGGACCTTAAAGATTTTTCTGAAGAACGCTGCTCAGTTTAACTGTTCAGAACAAACAAGGGACTCATGCACAACCATCACAAAACAGAAAGACAGTCGAGGATCATCAGGTAACAGAACACAGTACTAAGAACCAAGGGTTCCCAAACTTTTGAGTGGGGTTATTTTAATAATTTCAGCAATTTTTTTGTCTTGTGAACTAAATGTTAATATATTTTATGTACAATATCTTACTCAGGACAGTACTAAATAAAAAATAACATGCATTTAGTATGATCTCTCTTATTTTTTGAAAATGACTCATATTTTCACAGATTCTGCAAGGGGTGCCCAAACTTTCGATCCCCACTGTATATATATACACACACACACACACACACACACACATACATTCAATTTAGTTTAGTTATTTTTTTCTTTTCAGTCAATGCTCATGTTGCCACAGTGGAATCAACAAAACTTCTTTTTTTTTGCATTAAAAAAAGAAGAAGAAAAAAAGAACTATTAAATCAATCAATTGTAGCATTTAGACCTTATCAGACACACCACTATTTCTTATATTTAACAAATAATATCTAACGCCCCTTCATCTAACCAAAGGGTCTATGGATCCTTCCCCCAGAATGCAACTATCACCTCAGAAAAGGCCTCTGGTTCCATAGCAACCAAAGGCACACTATCTGATAACACTAGGTGTATGGATCCACAGGAATGTGGCAAAGCAACTCTCAACTCAAGTCTCTCAAAAAAACAAAACAAAAAACACATAATGCACATAAATAGGGACTCTTCTCTAAGTAATAGAAAAACCCATTTTCAATAAACACACGTATACTTTTAGGCATTGTGTATGCTGTTTAGAGCTGAAGATCTTTGCCCGATCGGGTTTGGGCTTAATTTATATCATCTTACGCGTGCTCGGGCTTTGCGCTCCGGTTTGCGAGATAAACGAGCGGTCATGTGATGTGTTTCGATTAGCACAAGAAAGATGCGAAAATGGATGCTGAGTAGGTGTAACGGAGGCTTGCCTCTGGCGATTTCGTTTTGGTTGCACCAGCAACTAAAGCAAAGTCTGAGGTGTGGAAAAGTTTTGAACGTGTTTATAATGAGAATAATAATGACGCACCATCAGAGAGCACAGGAACGAGCTGAAGACTTATACAGTGGATTCAATAATTTTCCTCCACAAAAACATGTAGGTTTAGCCTAATCTCTGTGAGTAAAGGTTTTTCAAATGATAACTAAATATTCTTTGAGTCTTAAATGCATAATGTGGACAGAGTATATAGGCTGATGTTGGCATTATTCTTTTATTAAATGTCAGCTGCTAGTGGCGAAGCAAATCTGGCGGTGCCTTTATCTTAATTTCTTTATTGCCAAATACAAATCTTAATTTCAAATTTATCTTAATTTAATTTGTTTGAAAAAACTCATTTTTATTGGTTTGTTGGTCTATTTATAGGCTAAATGAGCCTTTGCCTAGATGTAACGATGTTACAGGGGACTTATTTTATTTCTTTATTCCAACTTCCAAGTGGCCTATAATCTCCGTTAGTTATGAATACATTATGTTAAAACATGTATAAATGACTCATTCTTGACAAAAGGCAAAAGAGCTGTGTGTGCGCACATTTGAATAATGTCGGGCTTTAAACAGGTTCAGGCTTTAAAAAAGCTGTCAATCAAAATGTACTTGTCGGGCTCAGGCCGAAACCTGTCGGGCTCGGGTCCTGTTGGGCCTAACTTTTAAGGCCCGATTACAGCTCTAATGCTGTTACTGTTCTTGTATATTGTCTTTTGTGTATGTGTTTTATTCATGCTTATGATGGATCACTAGTCAATATAACCTCATCTGTATGATGTTTTGTATCTATGAGTTTGTATTTTCATGATCTAAATGAGAGTGTATATTATATGTTGATGCTTAAGCAACACAGTAGTTTTATAAGAATCTTAAAGATTCTTCTCTTGAACCGCCCCATATCTAATTTTATATGCAAGCCACCATACTAGAGACAGAGTTGTAAAAACTTCCCTCCAAAGGGTACCATTCCTCATTGGCTCCAATCTCAAATCCTGAGGGTGTGAGATTGTCACCCTAAATAGATCACTGATGATCACCAGATCAGGGCGGTTCTTTTAGATTCAGGAATTCGAGGAGAAAATGCTGAGCGAAGAACCTTAAAACCACCCTAAGCTTCGGCCTTGACTTTCCATTCATCAAGATTCATCTTTCTCATCAACTCACTTCAGTAGAGACCAACTGGAGCCCCAAAGTGCATCAGGACTCTTGTTCAAACAGGTGAGACGTGCAAGTATCAAACTTAATCTTATTAATGGATACATCAAGTATGAAATGTACCTTTTACAAAGGTGTGTTTGAACAAAGAAACTGATGTTTCCTTCAGGCTGTAGATCTGCTGAATATAAAATTACATGATAGCTTGATGTTTTTTGATAGCTTGGATTGCACACAGAGCCAAAGGCCAGTAATTTCTTTCTCTCCCTCTCTCTGTATATATATAAAATCCTAAATTGAGCCCAATTAGATAAGATTATTAAAAGATAAGATCAGATTTTTTATGAAGTTATCATTATTTTTTACATTTAGAAACATATGTAAGGTAGAAAGCCACATGACAGAAACGATACTGTATGGGGGTTCAGAGATTTCCTCTTGAAAGTCTGGACCATTTTTATATTTTGCTTAAAACAAACATAATCAAAACACTCTCAACATAAGCAGAAAATTATTTCCCCAATTTTAATAATTATGTTTATTATAAAATGCTCTTAACATACTCATAATGCTAAATGTAGATACAAAAAACAGTCTTGTCACAAACCTGGTTCGAACAGTCAGAGTCATATATATGATAGGTAAAAATAACTATATGTGCAGCCTTGTGGTTTTTAATGCGTTATTTTAAAAACAGAAGCAGAAACACAGTGAGCAGCAAAACAGACTGATACTTTTGTTGCTCACTGTGTTTCTGCTTCTGTTTTTAAAATATAGCGTAACATCCGCAGCTCTTAATGGTGATGTAGTGTCTTTAGAGAGAAGCAACACACACGGGAAGGACTTGAATGAAGCCCGTTTGGATATAGATAAAAAAAAAAAAATAGGATATAATGATATAACACCAAAGATTGTTGAAATTAATTGTATTTAACACATTTTAATTGTATTTAACACATTTATTCCCAAACTAATCTGATAAACAATAGTGAGTTTCAATGCACAGACAAATTTACATGTAATTTTGCTTTATTAAATGGTCACAACCTTCAGCAGCTGGGATAACAAATATAGCAAAACAGTTTTTGCAATAGTTCCACCAACATTCAGTTGAATCAGCTGCTAATTGTCTCTCATTTTTCTGTGCTTCAGCCACTGCCAATATAATAAGCCCTAAGTGTGCCACTCTCTATGTGGTAATTAATTAAGCTAATCAAAGGAGCAGGGCTATTCTGACTGGACGCTTTTGGTCTGCTATTGAAAAAAAATATTCTTAGGTGGAACTATTTAATCTACTACAATACTCCATTTATTGTACATGTGTGTGTGTGTGTGTGTGTGTGTGTGTGTGTGTGTAACTTAACCACACTGAGCAACTAGTAGCTTGTTGGATGATGAGATGAATAGTTAGAGATCAAGGCCTTTCCCTAATTTAGACACTCTTATGCTGCCAATAAATTGCAGTTGACACCCCATCTCAGCCTTGCCAAATCTCATAATTGCCAAATGAACAGAGAGTGAGAGGAACAGATAAAGGACAGAGTGATGATGTGCAGCTGAGACTGAGTTATCCATTAATAATGATGTATGGCTTTCTGACACAGTGCTAAATTCAAGCTCAGCTCGGTGGCTTGTCAAAAACAACTTGAAATGTCATATTCCAGATAACTGTCAATGGAAATGACTGCAGCTAGAAATGATCTAAAAACAGACTGTTTATAGTGCTTGTAAGAAGAAAAGAAGGTGAAGATGCATCAAAAAGATGCTGCTGGATGGTGTCATGCACCTGGTTGTCGCTCACCAAACTCCCAGCATTTTCTGAAACTGTAATTAGGTTTAATTTGAAGCAGCTGTCAGAGACTGCATCTATGTAATTTTCTAATTACGAATGGCAACAAGTGACATTTTCAGCATCGTGACTTTTACCACAGAACATGATATGAAAAACTGTTGCTGTAGATCAAAAAAGGCTACATTTGTCTAATGTAGCATTAAAAAAATATATATATGTAGAGAAATTCACAATAAAAGAAAATACATTATCAGAATTTGAGGATCATCAGCCCTGATTCTCCACATCCATCCCGTCTGCCTCTTTTCACTGCCAATTAAGCCTGTTTCAAAATGCCACAACATCATTTTCTGTGTTCAGGGGAAATATAAAGCATGCAGTTCTCAGAGCTTTGTCCTAACCAGGCCTCTATAGACCTGCTAGATCTTCTTGCCCATCCATAACTGGATGACACCTTTGGGGACTGTTGCCCTCTTCCTTAACCTCTCAGCTCATTACAGCTTGTCTCAATGGTGCTACTCTAACCAGAGGCTTGTGCTTGCTCTCTCTCCAATCTAAATAGATGGTTCAGGGTGGTTAGATCAGTAGCAGGTAGAGCGTCAGCCCTGGGGAGCCGGAGTTGCTTTGCAGCGTAAGCCACTTTTTAAAATATATTTAGTATTACACCTGGTGCACTTTAGCCACGGAAGCGGAACGGCTGCCCCTGTTTTGCAGAGAGGTGTTTGATAAAGCACCGCTGGGCCTTCACAGCTTGACGCCGTTCACCCTGAGATGCGCGTCTGCTACCGGGGGCCTACATTAAGCCCTGCACCTGTGTGCTCGTGATCTAGATATGAGAGAAGCACCATGAGGATCCAGCAACTTCAAAGACTCAGGGAAAATGCTGAAAGGAGTAAAATGTTATGAGGACTCCCTCTGCCCCTGGTTATGTGGTTTAGTGGTGGATCATGAACACAACACTCTAACATCAATAGGATTAGGAGGAAGACCATAAATAGCACAGAACAAAGAGAAGAGATAGTGACCAGAAATAAAATTAACTCATTTTAAAATTATTGCAAAATATATATATATATATATATATATATATATATATATATATATATATATATATATATATATATTAGTGGTGGGCCGTTATCGGCGTTAACGTGCTGCGTTAACGTGAGACTATTATCAGGCGATAAAAAAAAATTGCAGTTAATCTATTCTCAAAGTTGGGTTGAGAACTGGGTCTATACTAGGCGAGCTATGATGACTTTCACCTTGATATTTTAGCGCGGATGTATACTTAGCCGAATTGCACTGTAGGGGGCGAGAACGAGTCTTCGAACCTGTGTGTATGTCTACTGTAAATGAATTACCACATCAAACGTGACGTGCTAACATGGATGCAGCTGAAGCCGCCGGGTTTGCTTCAGGGAATTATTTTTATTTTTTTAAGAAGATTCCCAATGGAAACCTCGACAAGACACTCCGTCAGCAGTGCGTATACAGTCCGTGTGTGTTACGTGTGTGGTGCTGAAGCAGCACGGACTCATACTCATTGTGCTTTCACACAGGACGTGAAACAGGCGTAAGGTTGTGTATATATATATATATATATATATATATATATATATATATATATATATATATATATATATATATATATATATATATAGACACATCTGTATGGATTTCAATTTAAATTATATTATTTATAATAATAAGAATAATAAGAATAAGAATAAATAGTCTACTTTGCACTTCTAAAAGCCCACCAAAAATGGGTCTCTGGTAAAAAATCTATTATAATAGAAATAAAATGTTGATTGAAGAAAAAAAAACATCAGAATACAGGTCTAATTTATAAATATGATGAATATTATGCTTTTTTGCCCTAAACATTATAATGATGTATACTTTGAGCCAAAACTTTGAAACAACTGCGAGGATTTAATATTTGGTCAATTAGTATAATTGAAAATGTCAGCATTGGTGCAATTATATTTAAAAGGGAAAAGAAAAAGGGGGGGAAATGTGTAAAACAGGCATCTGAGAACGAGCTGCCTGCCATGAAGTTTTATAGAAGTGCATTGAATCCTGCAAAAATCACACTAAACTATAGTTCTCATTAACCCTGGAGAGGTCATAAGAGGCAAGTTCAGATTTCCTTCAACTCAGCAAACAGCATTAAAAACTGCCTGATTCAGTGCCTGTTTCTTCACTGGCACTTTCTCCCCACCTGAAGGTGCAACAAGAAATGCTGCTTCACAGACAGACTTTCTTAATGTGGACTGTGCGCTTAGATTGCTGCCTTCAATGTGCCTTTTAAAATGTACATTTTCAGAGCATTTTTACGCAGGTCAACATCTCACCAGCAGTATTCCACTGACACCAGGCTTCCTCCTGCTCTCACTCTCTGCTGGGGCCTGATTAGAAACCTGCATGTTTTGCTAAGAGCACAGCAGCGAGCGGTCATTCTTTTACAAGATCCAAACAACAAACCCAGACCTGATGGGCTTTAATGGAAGAAATGTTGGCTGTAAATCTTTTAGATATAAAAACAAATGCACTCAAAAGAAACAATCACTGGCAAAAACTGCACAGGGAGCACAGACAAGTATATGTGCCTATACTTCATTAAATACTGCAGATAAAATACAGCAAATAATTGAACGATTTAAACATTTCATAATAAATATGGAATAATAACATACTACAAATAGGTTTGTTGTAAGTATTTTGTGCAGAAGCCCATTTCAGCCTCAGAATAAAATAAATAAATAAGTAAAATTGCATTTTTATTAACTTTGCGTTGGAATTGTGAGTTTTATCTCACAATTCAGACTTCTGGACACACAATTCTGAGAAGAAAAAAAAGTCAGAATTAGCCAATGTTTTTTTTTTAAGAATGAGGCAGAAATGGGCTTCCATAATATTTATTTACTTTATCATTATTATTACATTTTATACAACATTAGCTGTACTTTTGTTCATTAAATTTTACGGTAAAAATAGTGTTTGAGCACTATTGATCTGTTTTGCTCCCACATACCACTGCAATGAGCCCGAAGGTAACGCTTACGAATAGCAACTATGCTAATGCCTCATTCGTGACTCATCTGAGAAATGGCTTCGTCATTGAGACTGGCAGCTACATGTCAAAGAGTGCATAGAAATGTCTGGCTGACAACCTGCATTAGACATGTTTCAACCACCCTCTTATGAATAAATATGATTTAACACTAAACGGTCAAATATCTTACAGAGGGTCATACAGAACTGCACATTAAACTGTTATTTTAGTGAACAGGCTGCAAGCAGAGCTTTGATGCTATAAACAAGCAAATAAAATAAGCAGATGAGTGACTTGTTTTATAAAGGAGGGTGAGTAGGAAATGAGAAATATGGCGGAAGCCTCAGAGGACAGATACACTCTGATTTTTACTCTTTAAATTTTGTAAATTAAATTCCCTCGTCAAAGCTCTAATCATTCATGGCAGATGGAGTCTTGCGTTCCCCTCTTAGATCCAAGGGAATTCTAATGGTTATTGTTTCTGTTTAAATAGGAGATCATTGCATTTTAACAAGTCGTCTGTGGGATTTGTGACAACAATGGAGTTTGGTGAATTGCTACAGAAGGCTGTTAGCGTGAGCATGGGAGAGATCGACGCACTAAATGTGACAAGCTGACTACTACACCCCTACACTGCCCCCCATATCGCCACGGCTGCATACATATTTACCAGTGAATGAAGGATCCGCCACGGGGATAATAATTTCATCCGCCAGCGGGGAGGGAAGAGGAGTCTAACTGTGGATTTTCATTAAAATGACACATCTGTTCAGCAATTTCAGCAAAGTAATTCTGCTGAAAGTTTTATGGCCTAATTTTCATTATTCACTCCACTGGGCTGAATACAGGATTCATCTTGTCGAATTAACACATTCAACATGACTTTTTTTTCTCAAAATAGCAAAGGAGGACAGGAGGGGGAGCATCCAACAAATGGAATTGTCACTGCACATGGATTAAAACATGATTTGTTAAATCCAAAACAGCAGCATAAGTATAAAATGGTGAACTCAGACTTGAGCATGTTACTTGGAACGTCTCTGCACATCACCACCCAAATCCCCAAGTTTGGTTGGTACATTTCAGAACTGCTATTTTGTAAAGGCTTTTCCTGAACAACAAAAAGTGAAAGTGAGTGAAAGTGACATGACATTCAGCCAAGTATGGTGACCCATACTCAGAATTTGTGCTCTGCATTTAACCCACCCAAAGTGCACACACACAGAGCAGTGAACACACACACACTGTGAACACACACCCGGAGCAGTGGGCAGCCATTTATGCTGCGGCGCCCGGGGAGCAGTTGGGGGTTCAATGCCTTGCTCAAGGTGGAGAGAGAACTATACATGCACTCCCCCCACCCACAATTCCTGCCGGCCCGGGACTCAAACTCACAACCTTTCGATTGGGAGTGCGACTCTCTAACCACTAGGCCACGACGTCCCACAGTCGTCACAGTTATGAAAACTTTTAGACCAATTCTCCTCCAGAATTTAGGCTTTGAGCTGTCAGTTTGTAAACTAGTTGAACTTATTTCATTATTCACAGCTAATGTATTAATAATGTGTTAGGAGGAACTATTCTGTGTTTTGTGTTTTAGTTTATTTTTTCTTCAAAATAAAAAGAGATAATAATAAAATCATATAAAATTATGTGAAATATAAAAAACCCAAATTATATAAACATTCATTTTCAGGATTCTTTGATGAATAGAAAGTTCAAAAGAACAGAGAACAGCATTTATTTGAAATAGAAATAGTAACATTTTATAATTCTATTTATGTTCCTTTATACAGTACAGACCAAAAGTTTGGATACACCTTCTCATTCAAAGAGTTTTCTTTATTTTCATGACTATGAAACTTGTAGAGTCACACTGAAGGCATCAAGGGCTATTTGACCAAGAAGGAGAGTGATGGGGTGCTGCACCAGATGACCTGGCCTCCACAATCACCAGACCTGAACCCAATCCAGATGGTTTAGGGGTGAGCTGGACCGCAGACAGAAGGCAAAAGGGCCAACAAGTGCTAAGCATCTCTCGGGGAACTCCTTCAAGACTTTTGGAAGACCATTTCAGGTGACTACCTCTTGAAGCTCATCAAGAGAAAGCCAAGAGTGTGCAAAGCAGAAATCAAAGCAGAAGGTGGCTACTTTGAAGAACCTACAATATGACATATTTTCAGTTGTTTCACACGTTTTTGTTATGTATATAATTACATATATAATTCCACATGTGTTAATTCATAGTTTTGATGCCTTCAGTGTGAATCTACAATTTTCATAGTCATGAAAATAAAGAAAACTCTTTGAATGAGAAGGTGTGTCCAAACTTTTGGTCTGTACTGTAGGTTCCTTTCCATAAATTTAATACACTCTTGCAGAATAAAAGTATTAATATTAATCACTTCACTTTTAAATTGTTATACATCAATATTAAGCAGCAAAAACTGTATTTTATACATATTAGAATGATTCTAGAGGGTCAAGTGACACTGAATATTGAAGTAATGGATGCTCCCCAATCAAAAATGACCATATTCTGAAATGGATACCACAATAAATGATTCATATTCAAATTTTTTGGTGATACCACTCATTCAGGCCAGAGGCAGTACACCTACACAGCTTAATACACATTCTTCTGTCTCACCTAGCAGCCTCCTCTGGTAACTGTTCTTAGCAAAGTGTCTCCAGGGACGATCCTTTTCCAGTTCCACATCTAGTGGAGCATGCAACAAATTAGACACTGTCTGTGAGAGGGGAGATTGCAAAATGATACCTTTTGGTATTTTTTCCTTACACTTCTCTTTCTCTCTTTTCTACAGTATATAGAATTATACTTGAAACACAAGCTGTTATAAATGGCCACTGATATGTTTTATTGACAGAAAAAATAAACTTGATCTATTAACAATTGTGAGCTACCTACCTAGACAGCATTTTTAGGTGCCCCCATCAATCCATAGACAGCAAAAATGAGGTTACCTTATATAAATATATAATATGATTTTTTGGTGTTAAGAGGCTTGAGTCTTCAGCTTAGCAACATGCTGACATCAAACTTGGGTCTTCTTGAGTCTCTACCTTAGCAACATGCTAAAGTCAATTAATGAGGTTACTTATGAAGTAGGATGTTGTCTTAAAAGGTTCCAGGCAGCTCACTGAGCTTTGGAACAGAGCCAGTATCATTGTTTATATGAAAAATAAACTCTCACTGCACTCAAAAAAGCGGCGCTCTTGCGGCGTCTAGCCACAAATCGAGTTAGCATTTGCAAGCAGCAAATGTCTCCTTCCACTAACCACGATGATTGTCACCAAGTTTCAGAAAGGTCTCCAGGGTTCTTTCTACATGGGAAGACGGCTTTCTCACAGGCTCTCAGCATCCAGTACATTTTACGGCTTGACTCACCTCTGCTTCGGTGAAAAGATTACAAAACTTTTCCATCTCCAAAGCTTCTAAAAACAGTTTTAGCCAGTTTAGTTAGCAGATACATTTACACTTCAGTATAGTTACAACAATGTAAGCCTTCCACGCTTCCATTACATTAAACATTACATTTACATTTACATAACTACCATGAATTTCACATAAAAAACTGAACACAACAGAAAAAAAGCTTTATTAAAGAACTTAATTATGCTATGAAATGTAATGTAATGATGAAATGTAAGAGTGTGCCTTGAAACATCTTAGGGACAAATTATCAGCTGGCAGTCGCTACAGTAAATAAAGTGTCCCCAAACAGTTCCTACTACTCTCTTGAGTCCTGTAACCGTTAAGAAATTTAGTAAATCAAAAAAGGTGATGTCTGTCTACTCTGTCTACATGAGTTGTCTTCTCAGAGCTTCCTCAGAGATGGAGCATTAGCATTTTCCAGACAGGGTATATTATTCCCTTCGGCACTGTACAGTTAGTATTCTAGGGTTCCAGATGGAGTGTGAAATGTAAAGGGAGTGACTGTTACTCACCCATGATTATCCTAAAATAAAATCCAGCTATTTCAAAAATAGCTTAAAATATACTTCACACACACACACACACACACACACACACACACACACACACACACACACATTGCTTGCCACAAAAATTAGCAAATATTTATAATGGCTACCAATGGAAAAGGTTTTAGAAATAGATGGTGTTGTTGCAAAATCTACGTGCAGGAATAACCTGCAAAACCACGACCCTTTGGTTTACGCCACAAACAACAAACAAACAGCCAAAGTGACTTGTTTAATAGATCTTGAGAGAAAATACTCCCTAAACAAGATTAAGGTGGAACAAAGACTGGAAATATTAGTAGATATCCATGAAAAATCCTTCATTGACGAAGAGACATTTTACTGAATAGCTGTGATATGGGATGGCTTAGTGGCAGAGAGAAAAATGAGGTGCAAAAGAAAACGGTAACAGATTCATGTGTGGCGGCTGGAGAATTCAAATAGGCAGAGATAAAAATGCCATTTTTCAGAAATACATATCTAAGTGAAAAAGGGATCCTAAATGTGAAAATAATGCATATGATTTGTGAAGGGCAAGGATGTTCTCCATCCTCAGTGGAGGGCTTGTAGAGGCACTATTTCACGGATTATAGGGTGAGTCTATGGAGAGAAGATCACTTAAGAATGACTCCCTGAGGGGCCTGGTGTGGACAGAGGGGAGAGGGACAGAATTTTCCATCTCATAAATTTGAAGGAAGGCAAATATTCTTTAATGCTTTCATTCATAACGACTTTCATTCATGGCACTGCATAAAATAACACATTTTGTTTAGAATGTTTGTCTTAATGTGTCTTCATTTTATACAGTATATCAATTGTTTTGAGAGCCGCACCAATATTAAAACTTAAAGCCGATACAACAAGCTGGTTATTATTTTAATTGGCCTATAACCAATATACATCCAATGTTGAAACTATAAACTATTTTACATAAATAAAAGATCAAACCATTTTAAATTCTACCAGTGAATTTAGGCCTTACAACATTATTATGTACAATGCAAAAATTACATTGAAATATTCAATGGAATATTCAATAAACAAGTCCTTTTTTTTTTTTTTTTTAAGTTTGACTGTTGACTGTAACGGTTGTTTTTAATATGTACTTTGAAAAGCTTCTTTCAAAAGCACTATAAAGTTTGTTTATAAATAAAAAGTCAGAACTGCAAATGAATTGCAAAATAATTAGAGGGTAATTTTTAATTGGAAATGTTAACCTCTCACCCCCTCATTTGTTTCTCCACTAAAAGTATGTAATGTATGCAAAAACCATCCAGATAATTGGTAATGCATCTTTTTTTCCATAGGTACTTCAAGATCTGATTAGTAATATTAGCGAAGGTTTTGTTCACTGATAAACATTTGACTCCTTCTGATATCAGTTGACTCTCTAACCATTACCATACTTGGTAACATATCACTCGCTTGTTATTCTTGATCTCCATCAGGACTTCCTAAATTAAGATCCTGTTACCTGGGCAAAAAATGCAGATGGAAGAAAGAGGTGTTCACTTATCCAAGAGTAGAACTGACTCCTCTCAAAGGCTGAAGAACAAATGTAGTTCACTATGCAGTTTGTCAGAGAGCACCAAAATCTGTTTCCAGGTCGCCGCAACAGTACTGAGCTTGAAGGACTTGTCGGATCATCATAAATATCTAGATCAGATCTCAGGATACAACTTGGATTTCTACATTTTTCATTGTGGCCAAAGTGTCCAAGTATTTTTTGTGACCACTTTATGGTTAAGCTGGCAACACATTCATACACAAAACACAACCACCTCCTTAATAAATGTGCTAAACACCAATTGTGTGAACAGGGCGTTTTGAATTAATTTGTCTTTGAAAACATTTCGCTTTCAAACAGGCAGGACAGAATGACCTTTTCAGTGAATAATAATGATGAAAGTGTATGTCTCTAACTGCTTATAATCCAGGGCAGGCAGAGAACAGGCCCTGCACTCTCTCTCTAATTGGCAACATAAATGTGCGACAAGTGTCTGTGTGAAGCTCTCCATCACAATGACCTGCTGACATTGCAGAGATGGGGTGTCTGAATCATCTAGGAGCTACGGCTATCTGACAGGTGGTAAAAGGGCCTGTGATTTGACTGTAAATCACAAAAAGACCTTGCTGACACATTGAAGGGTTAAAAGAGGAAGCGAGAATGACGAGATAGGGGCGGCCAGAAGGCTGTTCTACAATAGACACTGTAAATGAACTAGATTTATCTACAGGCTCAGAGCAAAGCCTTTAATTGCTTCTACTGGATGCACATTTGCGTGGGACGCTGGAGACCTCACCTGGTGCATGGCAAATTGGGATTGAGCCTCCTAACCTGCAATTCAATCCGAAGGGATAAATAGGCTCAGCTTCCAATCCAATCAATTTGCTTAACTGCTTGTAATCCAATCAAGCACCCTGTCACATCAACAATGTGCACACGGCTTCTCTCTCCACAGTGCATTAAACCTCCAGAGGCTCAAGCAAAACATTGGCAGAAATCCCAAGGTACCTACCTGGCCCCCTGCTGCACCTATTATTGTCTAATTCACAGCTTAGTGCAGGGCAAGTTAAGATGTGGCAGATTTGATCCAGGATCTATCTATCTATCAATCTATCAATCTATCTGGCTGCCTGTCTGTCTGTCTGTCTGTCTGTCTATGTGTCCGTCTGTCTATCTGTCTATGAGTCTGTCTGTCTGTCTGTCTATGTGTCCATCTGTCTATCTGTCTATGAGTCTGTCTGACTGTCTGTCTGTCTATGTGTCCGTCTGTCTATCTGTCTATGAGTCTGTCTGTCTGTCTGTCTGCCTATCTGCCTATCTGTCTATGAGTCTTTCTGTCTGTCTGTCTGTCTGTCTGCCTATCTGCCTATCTGTCTATGAGTCTGACTGTCTGTCTGTCTGTCTGTCTATGTGTCCGTCTGTCTATCTGTCTGTCTATCAGTCTATGAGTCTGTCTGTCTGTCTATGTGTCCGTCTGCCTGTCTGTTTGTCTGTCTATGTGTCCGTCTGTCTGTCTGTCTATCAGTCTATGAGTCTGTCTGTCTGTCTGTCTATCTGTCTATGAGTCTGTCTGTCTGTCTGTCTGTCTGTCTGCCTGTCTGTCTGTCTGTCTGCCTATCTATGAGTCTGTCTGTCTATGTGTCCGTCTGTCTGTCTGTCTATGTGTCTGTCTGTGTGTGTGTCTGTCTGTCTGTCTATGTGTCCATCTGTCTGTCTGTCTATCTGTCCGTCTATCTGTCATCTGTCTGTCTGTCTATCTGTCCGTCTATCTGTCTGTCTATCTCTCTATGAGTCCGTCTGTCTGTCTAACTGTCTATGAGTCTGTCTGTCTGTCTATCTGTCTATGAGTCTGTCTGTCTGTCTGCATCTGTCTGTCTGTCTGCCTGTCTGTCTATCTGTCTATGTGTCCGTCTGTCTGTTTATGTGTTCGTCTGTCTGTCTCTCTATCAGTCTATGAGTCTGTCTGTCTATGAGTCTGTCTGTATGTCTATCATCAGCCAACTTTAATGGATTAGTTAACTTCCAGAATGAAAATTTACTGATAATTTACTCACCCCCATGTCATCTGAGATGTTCTTACCTTTCTGTCTTCAGTCGCAAAGAAATTAAGGTTTTTCTGGAAAATGGTCCAGGATTTTTCTCCATACAATGGACTTCATTGTAAAAAATCTTAATTTACTTTCGAATGAAGAAATACAGACATGAACATCTTGGATGACATGGGGAAGAGTAAATTATCAGGACACTTTAATTTGAAAGTGAACTAATCCTTTAAGGCTTTTTCATTTTCATTTAAACTTTTAATTAAGACTTTTCTAGCCACAATTCAAAATTTATCTTCACAGTTTGTCTTTTGAAGTTGAAAGCAAATTATATACATTCCTTGAATTTCATTTCAAGTCTTCTTCATTACATACAAATTCTAATTGCAATTCCACATCCTTTTTGCCACTTGAATTTTAAAACCATCCTAAAACAATTCAGAATGAGCTCTGACAATAAAAAAACATACCATTAAATTTGTTTATATGGTTTGTGTCCATCCATCCATCTTTCTTCAACGTTTGGTCAAGTGCTTTAATGTTGATGCACATGTTTAGACAGAATCGTGCTCATGCTTATGTGCTCATGTTTTCAGCATGCATTCAACATGAATGGCCTCTGAGCTTATGAACATGAATACAGACATGAACCCACACACAGAGACACACACAATCCCCTGCTGTTTAAATAGTGCTCATCTTCTACAAAACAGGGAGTCCGGTAATCACTGCTCGTTTCGATTCAATTCACGACAGGGGGGTGTGGGGATGGAGAGGCTGTATTACATCGCTCTGTGGGAACTATCTAATTCAGACCTCCACATAACTCTGTCTAGAAATCAATAGACAGTCCAGCAAGAGAGCGATGGAGACAGAGAGACATAACGTATGAGGAAGCGAGAGAGAGCTGGGCCGCCTGTAAAAGAGATGGGGGAAGAGACAGGCGATACTCTCTCTGGAACCCAGAAGCTATAATATCCATCCTTGGCGGTTCACTTGACATTTACTTGCCCTGCTTTTCTCTGCCTTCTAACTCCCGGCGTTCCGACTCTCATGGGTCTGTCGACCGGGCGAACAGATAACAAACCTGTCAGAGCGGGTTTAGAAAGAGGATAAATCTAGAGCCGGGCTGAAGGATGATAGGTTCCAGAGGGCAACATGTTTGTCTGTGTGTGTGTGTGTGTGTGACCATAAGAGGAGACTAAGAATGTCGGTCTGTATGTGTGCATGCTAGCGACCATCAGTACTGACACAGGACACCTTGGGAGAAAAGCCGTAGAGTGCAAGCGGCCCTTGCATCTATTCTGAGGACTGGTCTCGCCCCGACTTCACGAAAAGCCTTTCACCAGCCCCACGGTCAGGTCAGAGCACTGGGGCAGAGGGCTGAAGTGATGGAAGACAGAAAGACAAAGTTTGAGTGGTGTTAGTGAAAAAGACTGGGAAAATGTGTCTCTTTTATAGCCCTTATAATATTCTCTGTGATGGGCTCCCCAGGGCATCCAAAATGTCACAGCTCTGAGGCCATGGGCTGTCATTCCTGTAGACACAGGGGGCTCTGGGACTGAGAGATATGAAATACACCTTCCACAAAGCCAGAAACAGCATTTCAACTTTGCTCTCTTGTTCAAATATCTATCAAATTTAGCCTTAAAGGAATACCAGTCATGCAGTCTTTTATTCAACCACAAACATCGATTTACACCTAAACATTTATGTGCAACACAGAGTTAATTTAGTCTCACTGAAATACTATATATATATATATATATATATATATATATATATATATATATATATATATATATATATATATATATATATATATATATATATATATATATATATATATATATATATATATGATAGGTAAAAATGTATAGCCTGAATGCACTGTAAGTCGCTTTGGATAAAAGCGTCTGCTAAATGCATAAATTTAAATTAAATATATATTATTTGAATGATTGTTTTTGAATGTATATGTAGTATTTGTTTATGTTTTAGTTTTCATTATTGTATTTATATTATTTATTTATATATTTCTATTATTTTTCAGTATTATATTTTGTTTTATTTCTGATTGTAACAGATTTTTTAAAACTCATTCCTATAGCTAATAATCATTTCACTCCATTGACAATCCAACCTTTACAACCTTTACAATAAATAAAATAAAAGCAATATTTAACATACTGGGTTAAAGTGACCACTTAAAATCTATGACAAAAAGATAGTGTTTTATAATTATTTTAAATGGGACAATCACAATAATATTAATAATATGCCTGGATCAATGCCAATAAAAAATTTCTAACTAAGGGTGTGTTACCGTATAAAACTGTAAGATTAACCTGAATTTCATCTAGGAAAAATAAAGTGAAAAAATAGTCTTTAGATGAATGACACAGGATTTGTGATATTTATTTTAGAAGGAGTGTGTTAAACAGTTTTGGTGTACTGACTCGAACGCCCCTGTTCTACAACAGGAATGATGAAAACATCCTTTGGAAGAGCTAAAATTGCACATCAATTACCTGAATCAGTTAGGCCTGTCTTACTGTATGTCCAAGCCACCGTAAAAAAAATGAAAATGAAAATACTGAAGTCAGAGAGTTCGACATCAAGGACATTTACTTGAGAGGCAAAGAAAGGAGGAAAGGGTTATGAAGGGAGATGATTTTTTACCATGCTCTGTAACAAAGAAAACAAATGGGGCGGGAGACATCTTTAAAGCCCTTGAAGAGCACATGAGTATCTCTGGGAGACTTGCGTGTTTATTAACGAGCAGCATGCCGTGGTTTAATCAGTGCATAGAGAATACTTATACTTGAGAAAGATTTAAACTCCTGCATGCTTGTAGGATTCCCTAATAATGTGAATTTAATTCAAAGCAGGAGTTGAAAAAAAACAAAAAAAACAAAGCAGGAAACACTTCAAAAACATAGTCCAAACACAGCCGAATGCTTTAGTGTTAAAACACCAAGTGATGCTAACAAGGGGTGGGTGCAAACTAGGAACAGGCAAGAAAAAAAAAACTGCATACAAAAGACCAAGTTCTCATTTTCTGTCTGAAAGCCCCACCAGGACCACTGAAACCTGCTTGATTTCCCCAGTCCAATTATAATAGTGCACTCGGTCCTTCCAGAATAGCAGTGCAGAGCTGAGGGACGGCATCTGTGTAAGCGAACAGAAGCTAATAGAGTCCCTGAAGTTGACTCCATTTCACTGCTCCAGCTAATGGGCTGTGATATTTTCCCAAACTAACTGCTGCTGTGCCCCTTGGAAGCTAATCTAGCCTTGTGCTTTGGAGGCCGGGCCATGTCACGCTCACCTTACCTCACCATCCAAACCTCACCTTCACTGCCCTCAATCTCATGACTGTGGATAAGAAACAGATCCCAGACTTACTCATGAATAAGGTGCTCGACCATCCCAGTTCAGTCTGTTTTGGGCAAAGGTTTCTTCTGGTGCCACAACACCCTGCAATGCCATGCAGCCTTGAGCTATCCAAGGTTTTTTTTTATTAAACCAGGCATGAGAGACAGAAAGATATATGCACGGTTGTTGAAGGGCTCTCTCTAAAACCCGTATGTTTGGCTAACAGCATCCTGGATGCTGCAGTTGGTAAGAATGGGCAGACATAAATCCAGGAAGATGGCTCCCTGGTCAGCCATACAGCAGACAGCTCGCCCCATTCCAGATGGTTGCGAGACAGACTGGTGGCATTATAGTCAGAGATTGGGAACAGCCATTGACTATATAGTAAAGACCATCATTTTTTTGTAGTCTCAAATAAACCATGGTCCATTTAAAAGCAAAAGCCAAGTATTTAATAAATCTGTCTCACGATGGCGATATACTTGTTACTAACACTTTCAACAAAACAGATTCACAGACAATTCTGTGTTATGGAGGGTATGTATAAGGTAGGCCTGCTGAAATAGAAATATTAGTATTATTGATTTTTAAAACATAAAATACAAATATTAAAACTAGGACTGTCAAATAGATTAATCACGATTAAACACATCCAAAAATTTTTTTAGTTTACATAATATTTGTATGCATACTCTGTATACTGTATTTATATATAAATACACACACATACATATATACATTTAAGAAATATATGTAATATACATTTATATTAATACATAATATAAATCATACATACATATACACAGATATACATGTCAATATTAGGTAAATATATATATTAGGGCCGGGACTCGATTAAAAAAATTAATCTAATTCATTAGAGGCTTTGTAATTAATTAATCGAAATTAATTGCATTTTAATCGCAGATAAATATTTGACCTGGGAACAGTGAGAAGTAATTTTTTTTCACATGGATTTATAGTATACCATTGAATAATGACTGAATACATAAGCTTAAGCAACAAAATATTGTTTATTTTTGTTCAACCAAGTCTAGCAGACCAGTGCAATTTTTGCCATGAAGTGTTGCAATAGCATATTTAGAAACAATTTAGAAATATACATTTCAGAAATTCAGGAAGCTTATAGGTGCTGGAACCTTCTGTCAAGTGTTTTTTTAAGTAAAACACAATACTGTCAATTACATTCAGAACACTGGAAACACTGACTATTAGAAAACATCTCTCTGTTGCTTCAGAGGCCATAACATATTAAGTCCAACTCTCAATAACCTTGGCAAAAACAATAAAGAGTTTAACATAAACTGTTGCACCAACAAAATAATACATAGTTCAACATAAAGTGTAAAGTCCACGCTAGCTGCTATATGTTTCGCGTTGAGGTGATACTTGAGGCTCGATGTGCTGCTGCGGTGATATGCGAACGCTAGTTGGTGCTTCAGTATAATCGGTCCGCCGAAACGCATCCAGTGAGAAACGTTCCGCGGTGCAAAAATAAGTTATTAAAAATGCGGGAATTTTTTTTTTCTGTAATTAATTAATCTTAGTTAACGCGTTATTTTTTGTGTAATTAATTATTCTCAATTAATGCGTTAAAGTCCCGGCCCTAATATATATATATATGTGTGTATGTGTGTGTGTGTGTGTATTTATAAATTACATACATATTAAATTTTTGAATTTTACTTTAAAATACAATTTAAAACCTATTAAACTTATGATAAAAAAAATTGTTTTATCATATTTATTTTAAATTGTACCCTATCGTCACAAAAATGATTATGAGCTGTTTGCTGCCTGTTGACTACATATTGGAGACCATCCTATACTTAAAGTCTCAAATACACCAAGCTAAGTGTTGGTAAACCAATCCATCTTACAATGGCCGTATAATTGCTACTAACTCTTTCACAAAATTGATTCACAATTCCATGTCATGAAATTGCTACACAATCGCTCCATATGAGATCAACAGTGGAGGAGAGCCCTTGCAATTATGCATGTGACATTCAAGAACACGAATTGTTCAGAGATAGATACAGCAAAAATCATGTTGAGTGTAAAGCAATGTAATTTAATGAGCACAGAAGAATGCAGTTTCAAATGATGAGATGTGCTGTGTTCATTACATGCCCTCCATTTAAGTCTCATCACACACTTAGAGAGAAGAAAAGCGATTTGAAAAAAAAAACTCCAAAGGTTAATTATTTTCCTAATTATGTCTAGAAATATCAAACATTTGTTTTCTCCCTAATTGACAAGAAAATTAACTGAACTGCACTGAGGGTTAATCTCAAGTCTGTCATATGAAGCTCTGAGCGCCTCAATGCACAGAATGCATAAAAGCAATTATGGTCCCTGCTGTGGTGTCCTTTAAAATCACTTAAAAGCAGCGCAAAATTCAATGCAGATATGTGGTGAAAGTTATGCACAGTTAGGGTGTACTCACACTAGGCACGGTTGCCATGAACCAGGCCCGAGTACGATTGTCCCCCCTCCCCACTCCCCCTCTGGCCTGCACTCACATATAGGGTTTCAGCATTCGTGCCGGAGCACGCTTACGTCATTATGGTGCGACGGTTTCGGGATAAACAGGAAGAGCGGCGCTCTATGAACACAATGGAGTGCATCGCTCTGTTTTCTTTGTGGATAATTTTGTGTTGTTTGGTCCACAGCCTGTTGTTAAACAGATGTGTCGCCTTAGTGGCGCGAACATTTTCACGTAATCGTGCTGCCCTTATGAGAATGTTTGCAAGATACCAGCTGAAGTGTAGCAAGGACTTTGCAGTTTTTAGTTTTTTTTAATGCGTTTTGCACCTCTGCCGTAGACCAAAGCGACCCTTTCCCTGCCATGTTGGTTTTGGAGCGTCGCAAAACCGTGATGCAAAGCGCTCACACTGCATGTGAACCGCGCCCGAGTCCAACTGAACCGTGCCCTGGCCCACCTCTTCCAAGTGGGCCAGGGCCGGCCAATCGAGCCGCGCCCGGGCACGATTCGGAGCACTCACACTAGTCAAACGAACCGCGCTTTGGTGGTCAAACGCACTCGGGCACGGTTCAAACTGGCAGTGTGAGTACACCCTTATACACAGTATCCTGTGGCTCTTGAAGCTGCACTTGAGACCATAAAGTTCAATAATTCTACACACACCACGATAAAAGAGCAAAAGGGGAAGCATAATCTCAGTGCTAATCAATATTGATTAATTTACCTCTCTAATGACAAGGTGTAGTCAATGTCTGCCCAGACTCTCCCTTCTCTAGGGTTCAAACAAACTGTGCTTGTTCTGCAGGCACCTGGTCTGCCCTTGTACCTGAGCTGTATTATAGGTGATTATCACACCTCGTCCCCCAGGCAGACGGTCTCCATGCGTCTGCAGCATTGATCTCATTTGCTGAGGAGATAAGGCTGTAATTGGATGAGGCCTGAAATCAGATGGACCTCCATGGCTAGGCCAGGGCTAATTCCACTATCCCTGACCTGGCTTAGTAGCTATGCCATGGCCACAACTACAGGGGGTTAATTCGGTCCAATCCCACCCTCAAGCCAGCTCATCACCATCTGGGCTGCTGTCCACTTCTCTTTCTCCTGGAGCCAAGTCTCCAAACCATTGAGGCAAGGGAACAAGGGTACCCGACTGCTCCAGACAAAAAACCTGAGCCAGGACCCTAATTGCAAATGCATGATCTATTGAACTGTGATGCTGACTACAGTGGCTGTCTGCAGGATACAGTGCAACATAAATATTTAAAACTGCATGACATTAAAAAACAACATCTAAGTCTGAGTACATGGTCCACACTTCCCCAGATGATTATTCTTGGAGGAATGGAGGTAATTTTGTCAGTTTTCAGTAAAATAAATAAATAAATAAAGACCCAAGTATGGCGTGAATCAACTCAGTAATACAGGGTTGCTAACAGTTACCAATTTTCAAACATATGGAAGGAATATATATATATATATATATATTTTTTTTTTTTTTTTTGATGGCCTATATCATTATGCCAATCTATAAATGAAATAGATTTATACTTCAGATAGCAACTGATTATGTAACCCTATTATAGTATTTTTCACAAATCAAGAATATTGTTTAGAATGGAATATTTTCCCTTAATATAATAATAATTTATTATTACAGACAATTTATTAGAGAGAAGTTTTAAACAGAAAACCAATGAAGATGGAGAATAGGAGCTCCTGTGTGTTTGGGGGAGTTAAAATAAAAGACCCACTTTTGAAACTTGTTGGCCAAATGTAAAAACATTAGGTTGATGCCAACAATAATATAAAAGGCCAAATATCGGCTGATAGATTGGCCTTGGCAATATATCAGTTTACTACTTCACATTACTAAAACTCAAATTATAATGTTGGCAGTTGGCTTCTACTAATCACATGACAGAAAATGCTTCGAAACAGATGCTGATTTTGGATCTGCATACTAACATCCTACTATTACTATTCCTGTATTATAAAGGTAAGAGTAATGTACTAGTATGTGTCCTGAATTCAGCAAGAGTTATGCTAATATGACAACACTAGCCTCTCTTGTTCTGCCCCCGGCAGCTCTGGAGATTGAGGAGAAATGAAGTTCTCCATTTAATACTGAATAAGTTTGTTTTAACACTTTACACGAGAGTTCAATTCGTTAACATTAGTTCAAGGTATAGTTCACCCAGAAATGAAAATTCTGTCATCATTAACTCACCCTCTAGTGATTCTAAAGCTGTATGACTTTATTTCTCCTGCCGAACACACACAAAAAAGATATTTCAAGTATCTGAACAAAATATAGCATAAAAAATTCTTGCATGCAGCTCTACTGAAAAACAGATTTTGGGAAACATACAGCAACAGAACAATAAAAACAACTATACTGCAAGGTATAATTTTGACTGCGTGGCATGTTTTGAGAGAATTGAGATGAAGCAGTGTATCAGGTGAAAAGCAATAAGCTATGCTCCGAAGATGAAAGCTTCACAAATCCTTTGATGACTCAGAGTTTGGTGCAGAGTGCTGTTTTTGATCAGACTAACTAGAATGGAGGGAGTTTTGCAGAATGCAGTCATGGGTTTGATAAAGTGTCAAGAAAGTCTGTGGCTCGTCAAAGAAAAATTGTTCTCAAAAAAATACAAATTCCCCCATAAGCCTGTGTGCCTTTTGCAAAAAAGCTTTTAAGCCCGGAGACACTTACTGTACTGTGTCAATTCCAAAAAACATAAACTCTCACTTAGAGTGAACATTCTTGTGGCGTATTTTAACTTCCAGCCGTATAATGGACAATAATAAGCAAAATCGAAGAGACCCGCAGTGCACCGGGTTCTGGGAAGTGAAGAAATTCTTCAGAAACACAGTGGCAAGAATATTACAGTGATAAAAATATCTATAAAACTGTAAACTTATTTTTATCCTCTCGCTTCTCCGTCTGTCTCACAGTGACAATAACTGGCAAAAAAAAACTATTTTTCTCTCCATTCCTGTTGAACGCTCAACTCAACAGTACCAGCAGCGCTAGAAGGTGATTCGACCGGCCAATTTAAACATGTCATGATTGAGCTGGAAAGAACAAACGGACATCAAAGAACAAACCTCAAGTCTGAGAGAAAGAGCGGCAAGCTGGCAGGAGACTGAGAGAGGGACGAGAAACGGGTGGGGAGGTTAGATTCGTGTGTCATTACGATCACACCGCTGTGTTGCTATTCTGGATTCCTGGGGTTTGACATCTAGATTGCAGATGGATAAGTGTGCCTTAAAACCACATCCACCATCAGGGAAAAGAAAATCATTTCTCATATCGGCATCTATTTACTGGCACGGCCTCTCTCTCCCACAGGGCCCGAAACAAATGAAAATGTTATTTCTCTCCTCATGAACTCCCACCTTTTCTGTTTGCCTTTCTTCTAGCAATTTCACTCTCTCTCTACATTTGAGTTAAGTCTATGACTAGGGGGAACAATGTCTCTGGAATAATCTTTCTGCAACTATAATTTCAGGGGGTTGTGTTCCTATATTCATATACCTTCACATTTATTTACTTTGTTTCTCCTGCCTTTTGCTTTGAGGTTTTGGAGGAAATTGCAGTGGCTTCTGATACAGAAGTGATGCGATACACAGAGAAATCCTCTCAGCCGCAGCGAGGCCTTGACGGGGACTAAACATATAAACAGCCCTGATTTAGAGAGACAGCCGCGCACAATAGTGCCTGTCAGAGAGGTATTTCACATGCCACTCATGAGCTGATGCAAAGCACAATATAAGCTCAACCCTGAGCAAAGTTAAGCCTAGAATGACATGATTGTAAGCATTGCAAAACAACCAGATAAAAGGTTTTTTTTTATAGCTGTGAGCACAGGTTATCAGAGACGTTGCACTCGTTGCTAATACGGTCAACATGAGTTTGAATATGGCTCACAAAATAGCTCAGTCCAGCGTCCCCCACTTCTCCACATAACTTACTGTCAACGCTCTACAATGCCTCAATGACGGAGGCTTTCAACCTTTTTGACTTTGAAGGCGCCTCATTGTCCAACACAATATTTGAAGACTATCATAATATCATATATATTATAATATTTCTTCCACAATGTTATGAAAAAGTGGCTTTTTTTCAAACCACTAGCCTATGGCGACATGTGTTTCAAAAATCTAAGATTCAAATTTTAATAAAAAAACAGAAAGGTGAAAAATTTTATGATGTTCAGTAAGAAATATTAAAGATTTAACCCTATTTTTAAGAGAGAGCTGAATCTTACATTTAAACACAATTAAATATTTTATATATTTATATTTTATTGCATTTTAAATATTACAAACTACAAAAATGCACAAAAATGTTCTCAGCCTTGTGATCCTATGGCTCCGTTCAGGGTTCGGAAGTCAGTTCTGGGTGGATGTTTTAATAGCTTGTTCTTTACAGGACTCTTTAACACACTGTGTGTACTTAGCCTCTTCCACTCAAGCATAAATCTCAACACAACCGTGACAGATTGTTCTGGAACCCTGGCTGGATTCAGAACACCCAGCAACAATTTATGTTTCCCCAACCACCTGCGTGGCTTGACATGCCAATAAAAATGACTGCTGGATGAAAATCTAAAGCCAGTAACTACTTTACATTTACATTCCATCTCGTGTTTTTTTCTTTTGCATACAGTATGAGGAGGAAAACATGTGGTTGTTACACTAAATCACGAAGGCAATAAAATTGAGTGATATCTTATAAATCTTTTTTTTTTACTAAACTAAAAATGTCTTTAATTACTAATTTCCTTTGATTATATAGTTCTGTGCTTTGAATGAAGTCATGAAGACTTTTATTCTTTATAGTGAGTGACTGAAAAACACAGCGCAGTCCATTAACTTAACTTCAATGAGCACAATGCAACTGTGATGCCTGCAGTGTGTTAAAAGCCAATTTCAGAGCCAAGTGATATACATTCTCACTGCAGCCCAGCAGACACACTCACACATTAAAATCCTATGGAGGACGGAACAGCAGGAATTCCTAAAGATAATGGCCATTCAGACTCCAATATCCAATTGGTGTACACCAGTGAAGAGATGCAAAGTTGGAACTGCCCCACTTTATAGAAACAGCCTTTGTGTGTAGACGGCATTGTAGCCTACTATCTCAAGTTTCCCAAGGACCATTGCTGTAAATACAACTTAACCACTGATTTCTAGTTGTGTCCTCTTCTGGAAGGCCAAAAAAAATATTTTCGCTTTAACACCGAAACGCACAGCGCCTCAACGAAATGGCAGTGGCAGCAACAATACTACAGCGAGAATAAAAGTTACGCTTTCTTTCCTTTTGTGAACATTTGGGAGGTGTTGCGCAAATCCTCCCACACAGTGATGTAGACATGTGGGGGCGTGTTTAAACGAGGCGTTTTAGGAAGGCGTGGTCGAGTCTTACATTTTATAAAGAAAATCTCTTTGGATTTGAGACTTTAGTCTTTGAAACTTTAGGGATCTTATCTGTGCACG
Organism: Carassius gibelio; assembly: GCF_023724105.1. NCBI lineage: Eukaryota > Metazoa > Chordata > Actinopteri > Cypriniformes > Cyprinidae > Carassius > Carassius gibelio. Next base: position 11,200,065 of record NC_068380.1, on the reverse strand, counting down.
AACAGCTTGTAACACTCCAAAGATAAAAGGAAAACTTGAAATCGCATCATATGACCCCTTTAAATATACATTACCTTTGGAATCAAACCCATTACCTTGGCATTTCTAGCACCAATGTCTTCAATGTCTAAACATTCACTACATGAATGTTTAATAAAAACACTTCTTTTTACTTTTTTACTTGGTAAAAACTTTTTAAATAACATTTATTAGGACCTCGCAATACATCAAACAACATCACTCAACTGTGGTATAATCATGACATGAGTCACACTGGTTTTATCGATTTATTTTTTGTAATAATATGTTCAGCAGAAGCTGAAAGTCTATGTAGCGAATCCAGCACAACATTAAGAGGTTTGATTGGCAGTAATGAATAGTTTCGGCCATGCTCTGCGAAGAAAAATGGAGAGTAACCAAGCCTATAACCTCACAATATGAGGCCTTTCCAGCCAGCTTCTCTTCCAACTTCTCTCATCCCTGGAGAACCACACACAGCTTTCCATCAGCACCTGGGTCTGCTGAAGACACGGAAGCACTACTTGGCCTGGGCAAGGCAGTATCTATCCATCATAAGGAAGGATCATTAGGGAGTGAAAACACGAGTTGCCTCTGAGGAAGTCAAACAAGCAGGGGGAAAAATTGCAGGAAGAGAAAGAAGTCTGGTATATTTACAACACAGGCTTGAGGAATAAGGTCGTGGCAGCTCAGTTGAAAACACACACACGGAGGCTCTAGGTCAGGGTGATTTGTAGGCTCATGAGAAGTGTGCTGATGTTTATGAAAGCGACTGATGCCTGTATCCTGGTGGGCAAAGTTGAGTTTATTTTAGCTCATAGCCAAGGTATTTTCTGTAAAAGCAATGCATTTGACAACTTTGCTCAAGTGACATTTGCTCCACAGAGGGTGAGGGATGCCGATGCATTGCACCCGTATGCTGTTAGCTCAAAATGTCATACAACCAAAACACAGACATGCTTCTTATACAGGCTCTGAGTCAAAAATATTTTCTTTCTCTGCTGCATTCTTTCACATTCAGAATATGGTGCCCACATTGCTCTCTTATTGCTATGGCAACTAGCAATTTCTCTTGCTCCTTGTGCCCCGTGCTGTCATTATCCAATCAGAACAAGACCTTTGTTAAGATTCCCTCAGGCTTCACTTATTCAACTCTCTATGATGAACTGACCTTACCACTAAAGGGAGGTAGAGAGAGAACGGCAGCAAGAGAGAGATTCCTCCAAGCTATCCATCTCTAATGGAAAAAATTAATAAATAAATAAAATGAGGAAAAGACAATGACATTACAATATGCACTCTGATCTGAAAAGACGACATAGAGAAAGATACAATCTAGTCCCTGCCAGCACTTTTTGTCTTTTTTCCCCTTGTCTGTGGGTAAAAGGAGAGGAAATTGTAGAAAATGGAACAAGATTAGCTGGTGAATGACTGGATGATGCTGAGCTTGACTGGATTCAAGGGTAAGGCACTGATAAATGGCTTTAGTTCAGACGCTCTGTTAACCAAATCAAACTAATAAAGTCAAATTACCAAGATTTCAAGCTAAAAGTGAAGATAAAAATCTGACTTCTATAAAACTGACAGAAAACTGACAGAAAAGCACACAGAGCAATGGAGTTCTTGTAGGTCATGTTCTGTACGTTTAAAGTCAGACTCCGTTTCATTTTATTAAATCTCTAATCTCTAGCCAAAAACCAATCCAAATTAAACCAAATAAATAAATAAATAATTTATTTTATACAAAATAAAAAAAATAATAATAATTTATACAAAAAAAAGTAATAATAATGAAAGTATAAAATAAAGTGAAATAAACATTTGACAATGGAGAAAAAAATAATAATGTTCATACACTCGCCACTGTTGACGTAATTCTCTGGAGGTTATGAAACTTCTGATTGGTTCCTGACCTAATGGGTAAGTGCTGGCTACATGTTGTCCCTCTCCTCATCGCCCATGATGGACCGTTAGCTGTTAGACTATGACAGCCCAATACAAACATGCTGTCACACATTCACACAAAAACAATCTCAGGTTCAACTCCACACCTGCCAATAGTGGATGAATTGAGGAAGATGTACGGACTATAAACATGCCTTAGCGTCCATGAGACTCTAAAATATTTTTTTCTTCAGATTTAGTATCAAAGCGAAATTCACATTATAATTTATCAAAGATTTACTCACATCTGGAACTCTGAAACCTCTGAATTAAAAAGGCAATCAAAAGTTAAGACAACTTTATTTGTATAGGGGTCACAATATAAATTGAATAACAACAACAACAAAAAATCTGATGTTAAAGTTTATAATAATTCTGATGTTAAAGCTTCTGACTTGTGGAGCTAGGAATTGATTTACAACATCCTGTTGCCTTTCTGAGGAATTCGGCTCCTCATGTTTCAACCATGCTCCTGATCGAATCTTCAATTTGTTTGGTTCGGGCCTGATACGCTACATCCTGTACAAAATTCCTGTCCTTAATATAGTCACCTAATATGGATGACTTTAAAATGTTTACAAAACTATATCGGTTTTTAATGTGAATGTACTTTTATCTGATGTTTTCTTTGAAATAATTCCCATAGCTCTTGGTTGTGCTAAAATGTGAACGATGAGGGTAAAAAAAAACGTCCAATCCATGTAGATAAGTGTGTGTGTGCAGTTTTGGCATAACAGCAAATCAGAGAGGGACAAGTTGCAGGTTTATTGAGGTGCTGTCACCAGCCGTGTTTCGGGTCAGAGTGACTGACAGCTGATTTAGAGCAGTGCTGTTAAGCTATAAAGCAATCATAACCACTCCTGTTCTTCAGACAAACTCCGTATCCCGTTCCACACTTGGACAGTTCTAAACATGCTTTCATCCAGACAGGCAGAAACAACCTCAAATGCGGTCACACTGGCACAAATGTATAAGCAAAATGCTTTTTTTTTTTTTTTTGCCACACACACAGACATAAATTCCGAACTCCTGTTCAAACACTTTAATTCCTGCCATGATAATCAGCTAATTATAGGTGCCGTGCACACTGCTACATCTAAATGCTCATCTCTAATAAGGAACATCTCAAATTAGAGTGAATGGGAGAAGGAGAGAGAGAGAGAGAGAGAGAGAGAGAGAGAATGGGAGTGACGAATGGAGACGGCAAAATAACTACTAGATAATTGATGCAAGCAATTACAACTTCCGCATCGGAGCAAATTGGTCGGCATTTCTCAGCATGTAAGGGCCCCTGACCTCATTATAACAACTGTGTAGATGAATAATCAAAATTAGCAGTGAGGTTTGAGGATCCGTGATAAACAGAGAGCGGAAAGTTTGACTTTAATGTAATCTGTTTGACTTCAGCCACGAAAGAGCTATAGCTAACCGCAGGTCAAAAGCTCCGGCAGTAACATGACCTCTCCTCAAAACACTGCGAACTCTTTCAACAACCTGAAGAAATCAAATAATAACAGCAATCATTAAAAACGTCATCTATATTATATGATATAAATCTGCTCCAGTGGCCATAATTACAGGGTGGAGATTGTTTTACCACATGACAAAAATCTCCCAGCACAGGCAGAACTAATAATCTACAGCCACTAACCACAACGCTGGATTCAAATGTTTATTGCAGAATGGTAAAAGGGCTACAAATCCTTGCAAACTATTCAGGGAGTTTGAAAGCGAATTCCCAAGAGACCAAGAAAAAAAAAAGATTTTTCACAACACTGCATTTAGAGAACATTTAGATGAAGTACTGGAAACACAATCATAAATAAACTAGCTGCAATGTGTTTGAAGTGACTATTATTAATTCTCACATGGATAGACAAATTTGTATTCTGTAAAAGGTTTAAGAAGGTTGAATTCTGAATATGAATTCTACTTTTGATTCTTCAACCTCAAAATTAGCTCTGTCTCACTTATTATGAATAGCACTGAGAATATGAATCTGAATGTATACCTGAATTCGTTATTCGTTATCCAAAATCAAGCCTGTCTCACATTTGTATCTAAATTCCTTAACGCAACTACATTTCTGAATGTGTTCGTTTACGCCAGGGGTGCCCAACCCTGCTCCTGGCGATCGACTGTCCTGCAAAGTTTGGCTCCAACCCTAATCAAACACACCTGCCTTTAATTTTTAAGTGAGCCTGAAGACCTTAATTAGTTGCTTCAGGTGTGTTTGATTGGGATTGGAGCTAAACTTTGCAGGACAGTCGATTGCCAGGAGCAGGGTTGGGCATCCCTGGTTTACGCCTTAATTCTTCATTCTTGATTCTTCAACCTCAAAATTAGATCCGTCTCACATCTATTAAAAAGCACAGCTGAGATTTTGAATCCGAATTGAGATCTGAATTCTTTATCTAAATCTAATTCTTTCGTTCTTTCAGACTTAAAATCAGATCTTTCAATCCATAATGAATGGCACTGCTGAGATTATGATTAAGAATTTACATCTTGTATCCTAACTGAATTCTGAAACTACATTCTGATTCTGTTCACACTCAAAATCAGGTTTGACTCCTCTAGTATGAATAGTACTGCTTTGATGGTAATTCTGAATCTATATCTGAATGCTGAATTCAGATCTATTCAGATATATTCATTCTGAAAATCTGCAGATTTCTCTTATGTATATGTGTGCATGTTGAGAGCATGTTATTAACGCTACACACCCGACCCCCACGAAGACATACCACTAACAGGTCAAACTACTGTACCACCTGACCCTCAATGTAAATATTTCATTGCCCTGTCTCCGTTAAGACCACACTGAATGATGAATGAGCAATAAAATGTTACCCAGAAATCCCAGAGAACTGTCACTATGGCGACCATAGTGCAGATAATGTCATCAGTTTCTCTCAGTCTCTTTTTACTGTCTGTCTGTGCCTCTCTGTGTCAGATTAACAGGCAGTAATGAGAGATAAAGAGCTGCTTTAAGAAGGTCCCTCTGTAGGAGGGACACTGCAGTGATGATGATGTTAAATTAACTGTCATATTTAAGACTTTTAGTTTGGTTTTGTTGCTGGCTCGGACTGACCTCATTATCGTCTTCTGCTTTGTCTCTCATCAGCAAGATGGTGACGGGTGGGCAAAGGCACCAAACGCTCACGGGGCACGATGTGTCCGTCCACCATCCCTCTCGGCAAACACACGTGCACCAAAAGAAAAGCATTAATGTGCTGTTTACTGGAATCCAGCGCTCTGTAATTGCCAATTTATTTGATAGGCAGCCGGATAATGATGGCATTTCACTCCTGCCGCAGAGACTAAACACATGTGTGTTTAATTCGCCTGTCTCCTCCATACATCCCCTTTTCTCCTCTTCCCTTTGCCCTGGCCTCCAGCCACCCTGCCTGGGGAAACCGCGCCGCCATGCTGGCTTCAAACACGACTGAAAGGGGACCTGGGGCTTCGGAGCAAATACAGCAAGCCTGCCAATTTATCCAAGGTTTGGGGTTACCGCTGGCGAGAACAAGGTTGATGCACCATTTGTAGCTTAATGAGTTGGCAGTGCATGGGGACAGGGGGAGAGAGGAGAGGGAGGAGAGAGGGTGAGGTAAAGAGGAAAAGAAAGGGGGGGAAAGAGAGCAAGATGTCCTGTGTGACCTCTTTTGACCCCAGCTTCCTCTCTGTCAAGAGAAGATCAACACCAGGTGCTGTCTCTCTCATTTATTTTCATCAGTGCAGCGGAAAGGAGTACGAGAGAGAAGACATCATTAGCACTCTTCCAAACAGTCTATAACAAGAACAAAAATTACTCCTCAGAATCCCAATTCAAGCTTTCCCTTCGTTTCGTTTCACTTATGAAAATGGTGTACCATCATAAATATAAGTGTTGTCTTGCGCCTGCACTCTGCTGCGATGGGTCCCGCGATCATGCAGGTCTCTATAGGAAGGTGACAGTTATAATGTAATTGAATTCAATTAAAAACAAAACTCGCAAACTAAAGTCCAGTCATATCAAATTTTGTGTTGTTCAGTAAATCGCACCAACAGGCCAAATTTTCACTATTCAAGGAATTGAATGCTTATTCTGATGATCTTGACATCAAAATGCAGCTAGACGGACAACTTTGTATTAATATTTTACACCCTTAAAGGGGGGTGAAATGCTATTTCATGCATACTGAGTTTTTTACACTGTTAAAGAGTTGGATTCCCATGCTAAACATGGACAAAGTTTCAAAAATTAAGTTGTACATTTGAAGGAGTATTTCTGTTCCAAAAATACTACTTCCGGTTTGTCACAAGTTTCGGAAAGTTTTTTTCGAGTATGGCTCTGTGTGACGTTAGATGGAGCGGAATTTCCTTATATGGGTCCTGAGGGCACTTCTGCTGGAAGAGCACGCGCTCCCGTATAGCAGAGCACTGAGAGCACAACAGACATTCACTGATCAGAACGGGAGCGAAATGTCACAAAAGGAGTCGCGAAATGTCACAAAAGGAGTGTGTTTTTGGTTGCCAGGGCAAGACAACCCTGCACAGATTACCTAAAGAGAAACAGCATTAAGGGACCAGTGAATGGAGTTTATTTTTACAGAGCATCAACGGAGTTGTGTAAGTGTTTGTGTTTGTTCCCCTGCATTTCGAAGATGCTTGTTTTACAAACAAGGCCCAGTTTGATGCCGGATTTGCACATCGTTTATTTCTTAAGGATGATGCAGTCCCAACGAAAAAGGGTCACGATCGTGTGTTGGAACCGCATGCGGTGAGTAAAATGGCTTCAAATATCTCTGTGTTGTTAACTTAGCTGTCGGCGTGTAAGCACATCAAGTAAACAAAATGTGATGTTGTCATCAAACTGCACGAGTAAAACTGCTTCAAATATCTCTGTGTTGTTAACTTAGCTATCGGCGCGTAAGCACATCAAGTAAACAACATGCGATGTTGTCATCAAACTGCACTTTCCACATGTACAGCTTAAAAAAAAAAAAAAAATGACAAAGTGGAACTTAATCATTTTCCAAAACCGCTAAGCAAAATATATATACAGTTTCAGTACATACCACATAGAGCCGCTGTTGTTGCTGCTGCTCTTGTTAAATTTCAGCCTCTGGATCATAAATATACGCTGAATCTGACTGTTAGCAATGGTTTGTTTTGGTTGGTTTTGTCCTCACGTAATGTCACAGCTTCCAAACACTATCAGCGCAAAAGCCTACTGGCTCTCGTGATTCTTTAGCTCCGCCCACACGTCACGCCTACAGACGCTCGTGTTTTTCCGGGAAAAATCGGTACAGACTATCTTTCTCTTATGATAAGATTAACAGGATATTGAGTGAAAACGAGCATTTCACCCCCCCTTTAAGATGTGTAGGTGGGTGATCATCTTCTATCAGTGTGAGTGTGTGCTGCCTGTGTAATTTTGATGTGTTTACTAAAAAACCTTTCATTATCCAACTAATAATTTGCACTGGTAGAGCATTCTTTATACAGAATATAACGTGGTGCAGTGTGCTGGTAAAGTAGGCATTTTCATTGATTCTGTGCTTGTATTGCAAGCACGGTGTAGCAATGTAAAGCCATCTGCATGTCATATTGAGAGAGAGAGAGAGAGAGAGAGAGAGAGAGAGAGAGAGAGAGAGAGAGAGAGAGTAGCATTTAATCACTGATGCTGTTTTTTAAATTAAAGTCCGGCAGAGTGATGTAGAATTACTGATTTCATCTGTTTATCTGTGTGGATTTATGGAACTTCATCCTATAGTTAGTAAATGTTTGGGGGAATTTCCAAGTGAAAGTATGCACAATACCTGCAATCCTGTGCCAAAATGTAGGCCCTGCTCTCCATATCTGTTATCTAGTACCTCTATGTTGGTATGAACTATGAAGTGGCTTTTTTTACGGTGTGACTGTGAATAACCTGCTTCCACCACCCCCTCAGGACTGGGGTGTTCTACTTTGAGTGTGACCCTTAGAAACTACTCAAGCAAAAGAGTATCTCCAGCACCTTTCAGCACTTCCTGTTTAGAATACTCAAGGGTTTCAAAATATTCGGTAACAGACAAATGAAATGGACTTACCAAAAAAAAAAAAAACTAGACACATTAGTTTGATGAGAATGCAAATGAGGCTGGGAAGAACAAGAAGGTTTAAGTTATCAAGTAATTTTCTATCCTAGTTTGTACTACTACTTCTATTTTTAAATTTTTTGTCAGTTAAATAATAATTAATAAAAAAGGAATGACGTTGAATAGACCATAATTTAATCCCTCACAGCCAATGTCAAAATAAAAAAGAAATGTGTTCATCTTATTCTATTGCTAACATTTCAGTTTGAATGAAGATAATAACATACAAAAATATAATTAAAAAATACATAAATAATACTGTTTTTATTAATTAATTAAATAATACATGAATTGTTTATTATTATATTTTTAACTTGGTTTTAACTTGACTCTTAAAAGATAGTTCACCCAAAAATGTCATTTTTTAATCTTCACACACACAACACATTCTGCATATCTTTGTGTTTTGTTTTTACCTGTCCAATAAAAACTCGGATCTTTTGTTTAATCTCTAACTTTATCTGTTTCCTCTACTCCACTTACAGTTCTTCTTTTCCTATCTCCCTTCCCTTCTCCGGGCCCCCCTCTAATGCTTCTCTCTCTTCCCTGACGAGGGGCTGCAGGTATCATTTCAATTTCTGATGTCAACATCAAATTACTTATTTCATTTCATGCCTGGCCAAGCATCCTATAGCTACACGCAGGAGTGGTCGCGCTCAACTCGTTCTGCCATGTCTGTTCGACGACTCGCCTCGCCCTCCAGCTGACAGCTCTAATTACGCCCAATATCTGATAGCACCTGCACACACTCACACTCTCACATCTCCACTGCGGGAGCCAAGGCTCGAGGTTTGAACAGGGCCTGCACCAGACTGCCTGAGCTTCCACATGAGCCTGTGTATAAGGACCAATAAACAAGGATAACATAACTTTCAGTGCTATGTAAACTGTATAGACTGCCTTTACATGGTTGAATGCTACTACAAGAGGGTTATATATGGCTGTTTGTGTGTAGAATATGTGATAGTACAATTTTGAAAAGGCGATAATTATTGTCATGCAAGGGCTGAAAAAAAATACAACATGCAACATTACAATGCAAAGTTTGAACAAATGTAACACACTAATGGCAAATCATCTTGCTTTCACATTTTGATATTGAACTAGTAGATTTAGAATTCCAGTGCTTTATAAATGTGCCATATGTTTTTATAGTAGATCACTGATGTCCAATCATGTTCGCTGGTACATTTTTCACCATGTTACTTCCTGTCGTCTCCACTTCTACGGTGTATAAGCACAGTCACGCTTCAGCCTGAGTCTCTACTGAAGCTGCCAGCTGAGTAAATAGGATGTTCTTATCACCACCCGAGCACAAACACATACCAGAGTCTGCAGGCCTGAGGGTGTAGACAGCCTCCGCGCTCCTCTACCTCACACCCTGACAACACAAGCACACACACTGAGCTCAAGAAGAGCTCAGCTCTTAAAACACTCCTATTGTTCCTGTTGGCACTGGGCCTTGTCAGTTTAGACCAATGGAGTGGACAAGAGAACCTATAAAACACTGTCTAAATATTGAACCTGGTTGCTCTTAAGAACAAGTCAGAGAAGAAAAGCCACCAACTGACTGATAATGATCAGGTGTCATGACAGTTATTGTAGGGGACAATAGGAGTTAAAAATATATTTTCTGGTTGCTCAAACATTCAAGCAGTATCTAATAACAAAAGCAATGGGGAACTTCTAAACTAAATGCCAGTTCTGAAGCATTTTGCATATTATTTGTGACCATTATAAAACCAGTCTTAAGTGTAAATTTGTCTAAATTTAGATTTATACATCATCTGAAAGCCGAATAAATAAGCTTTCCATTGATGTATGGTTTATTAGGATCAGACAATATTTGTTTGAAATACAACTATTGAAAATCAGGAATCTGATGGTGCACAAAATTCAAAATACTGAGAAAATCGCCTTTAAAACTGTCCAAATTAATTCTTGCAATGCATATTACTAATAAAAAATTACGTTTTTATATATTTACAGTAGGAAATTAAAAAAATATCTCCATTGAACATGATCTCTACTTACAGTAATATCCTAATGATTATTGGCATAAATGTAAAAAAGGATAATTTTGACCCATACAATGTGTTTTTTGGTTATGGCTAAGAATATATCCCAGCAAATTAAGACTGGTTTTGTGGTCCAGGGTCACGCACACGCACGCACACGCACACACGCACGCACCGCACGCACACACACACACACACACACACACACACACACACACACACACACACACACACACACATATAATAGAAATTACATGACTCTTCCAAGCATGGAAAACACATTTCCAAAAAATCCTCTATGTGAGAATTATAGAAAAATTGAGCTGTAAAAAATGCAAATGTAGTTTTTTTTTTAAGTATGGCGAATGATGCACAGGTTTGATTGGACTCACGTCTGTCAGTCTATCTCTGGAGCTGCTCCGGATGGAGGGTTTGGATTCTCCACTCACGCTCTCGCTATCACTCTCTTTACAGTTGTTTTGGCCTGGCTTCAGCTGGAAAACACAAAGACAGCAAAAAATTTACAGTTAGATCCAGCAAGAAGAGAAAGGCACTAAATGACGATAAAACATACTGGCCAGAGAAGAGCCAATACTGATGCTCCCAGGATCAGAATACTTAGAATACTCTCTTTTAAGAGCCTTGTAACTAAATAGATTATATTTGGATAGGTCCCAGAACACAAAACCGATGGAAACGGCTCGGTTATAGGCAGCTCCTGGATGACACTACTGTTCAAAAGTTGAGTCTGTTATGCTCACCAAAGCTGCACTTTCTTTCTTTATCAAAAATACAGAAAAACAGTAATATTGTTGTAAATGTATTGTAATATATTTTACAATGCAATTGATTCCTATGATGGCAAAGCTTGATTTACAGCAGCAACAGACTTTAGTCAGGTTAGACGCCATATTGAATTGATGAAAATGATGCTGTAGAGGATAGACTTACAGTCTTTACAATACCACACACTGTATAAAGCTCCTATATAATGTCATTTTCATGACTCACAGTTTTAATAAATATAAGAGAGCTTTGCACAAAGAGTAATGTGCAGCTCCTGACATATAAGTAACTGCTATGTTCTTAAGAAATGGATTTCCCTCCACTGTTCTACAAAATAAAAAGCGAAAAAATAAAAATCAAGCAAGCAAACATTAAATAAATAACTAAATAAAGCTTTGTTAATAGATGCATCACAAAGAAATGCCTTTTCTGTGACATCATCAACCTGTTTGGCTCTGGCCACTGACTTCCATGTGATTTCAGCCTCTGAAGCCTGATTTCATTTCAATCTTAAGACAATGAGAAATAAAACACAACCGAACCACATCAAAAGCCATTTTCCATTCAGTAAGCCACTCTCCCCATGCAAGAACCAGAGATTCAAAGCAGGTGTGCTTTGGCAGACTAGAAATCATAAAGAACAAGAGCAGAACATCTGAGCCCCACTAAAGTCTGGAGAACAATGCCATACTCCTGGGACCCAGCAACAGTTGTCAAGGTCTGCGATTTACAGCTTCTGAAGCTTCGCCATTCAGACGGTTGTTTCCGTACCCCTCGCCCTGCCAAAACCCGCCGCCTTCACCTCTCCGCACATAAAAAGCCTGTTTTATGAGTTGAGATGAGTAGTAAATGACTGCAGTGTCACTTAATGGAAAAAGCAGAGTAGGTCACGGCGCACTGGGGGGGTGTTTACAGAGATACAGCGATAGATCGGCCCGCTCATTTCTTTTCCTATCTTTCCCTCCCAGACATTCTCTCTTTCTCTGCCTCACTCGCTCTTTCATGCTTCCCCATCACGTAGGAAAATAAAAACAGATCCTTTGCAATAGTGCCTGACAAAAGCAGCGGGACGGCAGAGGAAAATAAGATGAGGGTTGGAGAATATCTCTTTTCACTGGTGCAGGCTGTGGGTTGTTAAAGGAGGGATAAGGGACTGTGGGGAAGAAGGCCCTTGAGTAAAGCACATAATTAAAATGAAACTGTTCCTTTTCTGTAGCCATTAGCTATGTGAAAGGATCTCTCTCAGAGGGAGAGCTCAGTGACTCCAGGCAGTGACGCTTGCTTCTACCAATGTGATAAGAGGCCCGCACTGCTCAGTTAGAGAGCGAGTGAGAGCTGGCAATGACAAAAAGGAGGACAAGGAACTGTAGAGTCTGAAGTTAGACAGGTCATCTAGGTGCATTTTTTATGTACGTTGTTGAGAAGCAATGCACTGAATGACTACATTTATTATATACATCTACATCTCATTTTCAATTAGCTGCCTCATTAACTTCATCTAAACTTCACCTCAAGGGAAGTGTATCATCCAGTCAAGGTCAAAGACTGTTCTGCCTTCATTTAGACTGCATAACGCATCTCAGACGAGAGACTCGGTAAAGTGCAGGTATAATCCAGTCGATCAGCACTTAACAAATTTGGCTGATAATCCTCTAAAACATCCTTGGAGTCTATGAGATTTAAAACTCATTTAAAAAAGTGGTTCATAATTCAAATTTCAAATATCTCAGTGTGATGGCATTAGAAGTACTACATGTTTTCATATTTTCCACACTTTATTCTCAATTTAAATTGGTATTTTGCTAATTTAAGATCAATAGAAACATATAAAAGAGGATATAATATTACCAGCATTCCTGAAAAAATAAATAAATAAAAACATACGGAAAAACACATACAAATAAACTAAATTAATAATAAATTGTTAAATAAAATAACAAAAGGACAATGAATAATAATCTTATCAAATACACATGGTTAAATATAAATGTAAAAAAAATTAATTCTGTATTTAATATCTCATTTAATTTCTCTAAGCTTTTAAGCTCATGATCTAATAAGGATAACATTTTGTATAAGCCTGTTTGTTTTTATTAGATTTATTCAAAACATTTATTTTAGAGTGAGCATGTTTGTGCATGTTTATTTGATTTTCATTTAACCAACTTCGAGCATTTATTTCAACACAAACTTGGCAACAGCTGGTATTAATTTTCAATAAGTGATTCTGGGCAGAAAGCTTACACTACTTAAGAGCCCCTGATAAACATTTACATAAACAAGTTTTAGATCAGTATTGGCTAGTTCAAGTGACAAGAAGCTGATATAGAGACTGGGCGTTAAAATCCTGGGCATTTATAGTAATATTATTCATTATATGGCTCGCTTAGCCTGCAGCAATGTTCAACATTTAGGTGAAGATTAAAAATAAACTTGAGAAAAGTGAAAGGAATTTTTGCATGATGCAGGCCATGATGCATGAAGTTTTGTACTCAGGATGACAGCTTCTGCTTCTTCAGCATATCTAAACAAATTACTACCAGGAAGCAGTTAATAATGCAAATGTCGATGTAAGAAAGGTGCGTATTTATTTACTCTGAGTTGAGATTAAATCAACGATTAACAAAGCTATTATACTCAGAAAGTACATCTACATTTAACCAGTTAAGCAGGTACACCTTTTACTAGGATAATACAAATTACAAAGCAATGTGTAGATTTGTTATTAGTTTCCCCCTTTCAATACCACTTCATGCCTCTTAAATAACCTTTGAAAAATGAACATGTACTTTTACCTGCAGGCATGCGGGACACCTCTCATGAGTAATTTTTAAAGACATTCGATTAATAGAGGCGTTAAACTAAAAAGTGCAATTTGGGTAGCCGTGATAAATTACCAACATCAAAAAGTTCAGTGCCAATCGGGTTTCCACCCACAGTCAATAAAACAGAAAGCTCAAGCAGTTCTGTCTATAAACCTCTGTCCACACATCGTCCATTACTCCCCTTTTAAGGTTTAATAGGTTATCTTGCCAACTCTAAAATTAGTCTGAAGTCTAGACATGTAAAGTATGATATCTATTGTATTCATTTTTATTGCTCCCATGCTCATTCTGGCTCTATTCTGCTCGGTTTTGGCATAAGATCGTTACCTACCACTGCTCGCTAGATTAACTGTCATAACAAACTTAATGCAGTTTCTTGTAAAAATGATCTTTGTTTGGAAAGCAAGCATCTCCCATAAGTATGAGCATGTGAGTGTGTACATAAAATCGTTGTTTATGAGTGAGTGTGTGTGTGCGCAGACGGGCGTCTGTGGGTTTTCGCAGTCTTTCTTATGCAATCATAATGACGTTAATGAAGACTGACAGCTCCACCAGGTTGCACCATAAGGATAAACTCCTTTAACAACCCCGAGAGCAGAGCCTGAGTAAAGATTCCCCCTCCAGGAAGATAACAAACAGATGGTTTTCATATTCCAGCAACTAATTCCTCAACAATTAAAAACACAGTAAGACATTAGCATCTAATGAAACATTTAAACTACCAGTAAGTGCATCTGCCATTAATTTCAACACAGTAACTTCTTGTTTTGCCTCAATCTGTTCCCTGTTAGGGCTGATTCGTCCCTCCCCCGTCTGAGTTTACTGAAGTATAGAATTAACAACTGTTTTCAATAAGCAGTCAGCATGATTCCCTGGCACAAAAGCCTCAACGCTATTAAAAATTAATTTATGCTGCCAAGACTTTGATGTGAGGCAGTAATGGAAAGAGCCTTCAATTTGCCTTCACCATAAAAAGGTCAAAGAGACCTGTACGCATTAACCCGGCTCTCGTGATCGCCCACGAAAAGAAAGTCAGTCGTCAATGGTTGTTTTATAGATAGCACAATTTTATAGCGCTGTAATCACATTGCACTTAGCGAGTCCATCTGTGAGAAAACGAAGGTAGTTTGTTTCCAACATTGTGCAGGAGGAGGTCAAGCATAACAGATTTTGACTGCATTATACTGATAGAAAGGCACATTAATTCACACCAGCGCTTTGCGAGCAAATTCTGCCATACAACAAGACTTTTTATTTGAATTTACTGCGATCTCACCCTGGCGGTCGCACCGAAGCTACACATCCATTACGAGCGCCGCTACAACAGTCCATAAGCCTAAATGTGTTTTATAGGGACTCTCTCGAAGACATTGAGCACAATAGCTCAGAAGTTTCCATATAACAGACAGTTGTAATGGCCCTTAAAATGTGAAAGTGGGAGCGGTGGATTTCAATGGCACTCCTGGAGAATGGTGCCTCAATCTGAAATAATACGGACATGCATTAAGAGCTTGCTTGTAAAAGCAATATCAGTTTATATCGGGATGGAAGTACTTTTAAAAAGGAGAACAGAGCAGCTTAAGGCGAGAGCTTAGATGAGCATCCATTCAAAGTTATCAAAAGTCTGATGGTATAAGGAGATAGTGTGTTTTGCTAAGCATATTCGAGAAAAAAGAACCCACTGGAAGCACTAAACAGTACAGTTTTGGTAGAAATTAAGAGGTTCCTCAGAGGTTGAAACAAAGCTTGAGTAACGGGGGTTAGCATCCTTTGAAATCCTGACTAGATTCTTAAAATGGCTTTTGAAGCTTTTATAGGATTATCGTTAGCACATGTAGTCAATTATGTCCTTAGCCCACTTGCTGAAAAGTGCTTGGCGCTGTTATGATAAAATTTTACAAGTCTATTGAACAATTCCCAGAGGCATGGCCCACAACCCGATGCAGTAAAACACAAAGACCGACTCCACCGCACTGGCCTTTTAAACGGCACCGTTCGCAAACCCCACAAACCCCTTTTCATCTTAACCCCTGCTTTGAACAGCTCGACTGACCCTTTGCTTCCAGTGGAAGCCCTTGGGATTCTGTTGCTATTGGCTTCTGTTCTTCCTTAGTTATGCACTACAGCAGCTGTGGAGCTCGACAGTAATAAAACCCGGAACAATGTGGTTTCAGCACAGCTAACCTGTCCTCCAAGGAGCTGAAAAAGAGAGAGTGAGAATCCCACTAGAGCGCCAATGAAAGAGGATCTCATTTACCTAAAAGCGCTTATAAATGTTTAATTTGCTTTAACAAGTAAATTAACAAGTCCCTCATTCAGGAAGTTTTACAGTTGCCTGCCACCGAGGGACAGCCATGAAAGTTTTATAGATAATCCACTAGTGTGCAAGGCTGCTTGTAATAAATTGTCTATTTTCCTTCTGCAGAGTCAAATCCCTGGGTTTCCAATGACTACACTTTAAATATCTCCCTCTCTGCTTTCTTTTCAGCACAATATAACGCCTGTTTTAACACTGGAGCAGACGGCGGCCCGTAGAGGAAGAATTATCCTGGTCCTTGTGGAGGTGACGAGGGTCTGGTCTATATGAGTCAATGCTGGTTAACCTTCAGCAGACGACGTTAAATACTCTAGCCTTCATCTTAAGTTTACCCAAAAACGAAGATTCACCCTCATGTCATTCCAAACCTCTTTGACTTGCTTTCATCTGTGCAAAACAAAAGAAGATATTTTGAAGAATGTTTTAAAATATCTAATATCAAATGAGATTGATTGATAAATAAAAATATATTGTGAAATCATCTGACTTTAGACTTTAGTAATAACTGTAACTCTCACATCTTCATGTAAGGCTGCACAATAAAAAACAAAACCGCTCCAAAAATTATGAACATGGCTGAGTGTGATTATCAAATTGCAAAAGCGTGTGAAGTGTGGCAACTTGTGATCCACACAAACTCATCTTTGCATCTGCTCTGAGTTTGGGTTGCTTATAACATGCATGTGGGAAAATAACCTGCACCTGAATCATCGCTAATGTCTAATCTCCTTGGAATTTTCCGCTAAAATAAAAGCTTGATGGTTTGATGTTTGAAAACGAAGAAATTAAGACAATTCACAATTATTTTAACAATTTATGTTTAATTAACTATTTACAATTTAGTTTTGTAAAATTATTATTATTAATTGTATATGTAAATAACATATAATATAAATATTGTTTTATTTTTCAGTGAAATATTACAATAATATTTTTTATTAATTTGTTTTACATTTGTAATAATAAAATATTAAATTATTCTTATTTTATAGTCATTGTAATAAAATTCACAAATTATTTGGCTAAAAACAAACTTAAAAAACTTATTAAATTATTTATTTAGAAAGAAGAATCACAGTTCGATTTCTTGCCCCATAACTCTCAGGGCATATTGCTGAAACATAAGTCTGTAAATAGGTCAGAAAACACAGAGCTTTTGACTTTGTTCCCAATTAGTGAATTAAAAGACCCTGCATGTGCTTCCTGGACCTCCATCTGAGCGGTCTGGTTTTCTGGCAGCCAGCAGTAGTTGGATAGCGCTGTGAGCAGTTAACCTGAGTGAGCTCACACCAAAGACAACAGCGCTTGACAGAAGGATGCAGGGGCCATCATAGCTGGTGCGGCATGGCTGCAAATGTTCCGTCATTGCTTAGACAGCAACTGTGTCACCCGGCAAACCAACATGGCCCTGCTATGACCTCCTCAGCTCTGAGGGCTGGGGCTATAAACCGCCGCAGACAAGCTGCCTGTATCGCATCCGATCTAAAGTAGCAGCCCGTCAACAGGGATCAGGACTCAGGTCAGGCTAAAAGGCCTGTGTGGCTGTTTATTTAGGCTAACATTACGCCTGAGTACGTACTGCGGCGCGCTTCCGCTCACACATCGTCACGTTTATACTAGATGACCCTGTCCTCACAAAGACTCTGGGTTATATTGGCCAACTCCCTCCGTCAAAGCTACATTCGGCATCTACATTCCCCCAAAGCCTCAATTTCGATAAGTGATATCACATCCTAAATGTCAGCAGAAACAATTTTGCGGGAATATTGCAGCTTTCATCAGACTCTCCCGTTCCCCAAGGTGCAACTGCCATGGAAATATTCCAAGGCTCCCCTCTTCGCTGTCGCTAAGCTCAAGTGAGACGCGACGACCTTTGGTGACCTTGTCAGGCGCTGATGTCATGATGGCAGAAGGGATCCTAACTGACGATTTCCATTAGCTTTAACCTGCCTTTCATTCCACCTGTGTGAGAATGCAGATGCTTTTAAGAAGCAAAAGAGAGCCAGAGTCTCTCAACAGAGGCCTGAGGGTAAATGAACCTTGAAGGTAGAAAGAAAAGAGAGATAGATGGAGTGAAAAAAGAGAGGAAGAGGTGGACAGGGAGTAAAAACAGGGCAGAGTGCAGTTTAAACTTCATAACTCACACAAATAGCAGCATTTACTCACTTTAGCTGTTGCATCGAGAACAAACCTACGGACGCATTTATACGGATATAAAACTTAGTGATGTACAATGACATTATAGACAAATCAATATGCTTTTAACATCCACCCTCTGCTTGTGCTCAGCAGTACTCCAGTTCCACTCCTACAAATGGCTCTATAATGTGACGCTCCTGCATACTGATATATGGGGACAATTCCCAGATTTAATAATGAACTGAAGAGCAGAGGAGGGAAGTGGGACATTATGAGCGACCGGAGACTTCAATTCTCTTAGATCATATGTGAACAGCTAGTTATGGTGCTCAGAATAACAATAAAAGATGAGGTCGTCAGGCTGTGAACACCACACATATACTGAACAGACGCGACTAGTCTAGGAATCGGTTTGCAAGACCCTGACAGGACCCCGTTGTTTGGGCAAGTATTCACATAAGATGTTTTTCCCATGCAAACTGTCTAGCTACTAAAACAGAAAACAGTCAACACGCTATTTAAAAGCACAAGAATGAATATCAAAACATGACAAGAAAAAACAAATTTAAAAAGAAATAAATAAAAATAAAATAAGAAAAATAATAATAAATAAAAAAATGATATAATAACAAATGCATAGATAAAATAGATAAGATAAATAAAATAGGAAAATAAATAATACATAATAAAAGAAAAATAAATATAAATAAATAGACAAAATAAGAAAAAAAGAAAATATAAAATAAGGATTCAAAAACTAAGATGAAACAAGAAAGAAAAAGAAAGAAAAATTCTAAATAAATAAATATATAAAGTTTGAAAAGTAAATAAATTAACTAAGTAGGTAAAACGCTAAAATAACCATAAAAATAAGGCACAATGTGGTGTATATTTACTTGAAGGAATTTTCTGTATGTATGTTTTACATGTGTTCGCCCTGTATTTAGAATTTTGAACTTCATTGTGTTGTGTTGGCAGAAATGAAGCAAAAGAACTGGGTCTTGGAAGCCTAGTAGATATTTCCCAGAATGCAGCAGATGCGTAGAGGGCAGACCGTTAGAGAGGAGCCAGAGAATTTAAACTAGCAGGCCAAGTGCTTATCACTACATAACATTTCATCAAAGAAATTTGTGTGCAATTAATTACCTTCCCAGGCCTCTGCGACCCGGCTGTAGTTGTAACACAGCTATCAGCTTTCGGCTCGCCATCTCACTAAGCCTCGCTCACGGTGCCAAGTCACATCCCCCAACACCAGCCAGCCTCGATAAAAGAGAAGGCAAAAAACCTCCTCTCTTCTCAGCTTGCAGGGGCTCTCATTCCTCTTTTTTATTGCCATTTATTTTCCTCTAGGAATTCACTGCCAGTATATTGGCAAGCCTTCCAGTAGATGGAAGCAATGAAATTTAGCGCAGACACTTAACACCGGGTCAAGACATACGCGCGGCTCATGTGTGGCAGTAATATGATAAACAGGGGTATCTAGTGTGGTTAAGGCCACTTTTTTATCCATCTGTCTATGATGAAAGTGCCCGGGTGGAATGCTGTTTATTAGTCGGTTTCTATATATACATTATACATTCTTTATAGCCTATTTACATTGGTGGATGTAAACAGGTCAGGACCAGAGTGTCACCTAACAGCCCATACATACAGTACATGCAGAAATCTCTAGCGGAGCATTAACATGCTAAACAAACCAATGGAAATGGATAATGCAGAGTTGAAGTGAACACGACACAGCTTGAAACAAAACAGTGAATTATTACACAAGTCATGTTGCATCAAAACATCTTTCTTACTGCTGGAGCCGTGGCCTAGTTTGTTCCAATCCAGATCCAGTTTATTTTCAAAGTTTGCCTCCATTTCATTCCATCTCTCCAGTATATAAGTATAAAAGACATGTAGGGGAGAACGATACATTTTTAGCAGTAAAACTGACACAATAACATTCACATTCCGTATATAATCACAGTTCAATAGAGCTAGATAAGAGCCACTAGCCTGACAGTAGATGTGGGTCTGTGATGTGTAAAAGCACAGGTTAAATGCATAAAGCACTTATATGAAAACATAAAACATACTCATTATGCAAAACAAAGCCATTCTATGATTTTAACTGTATTGTAAGGACAATATTAACCTTTTCCCAACACATTTAACATCATGTTACAACTTTCCAAATGAAAGATTGTTTAGCAGGAAGTAATGACTTCATTTGAAAAGATTTGATTGAATTACGAAGACTAAAGATGCACATTTACTAAAATTAACATCAAACAAATAAAAGGCTGAAATAAAAAAATCTATTCTATTTCGTCTGAAAAAATTAAATAAAAACGAAAACACTGGAAATAATAAAAAGACAACTACAGTGCTTGACATAGATCACATAAAAAAAATTATAATAATGATAATTACAAACATAACATAGCAACAAATCAAAACAACAATCGAGAACTAAAATCAACTTTAGGTGAAAAACACTTCTAGAAGTAATGAAAGTCAATACATTTTGATAAAAGATTGTGAAAATATTGTATGGTTTTATTTCTTGCCATTATTTTTTAAACAAAAGATTACATAAAAAGTCATAATTGTATTTATATATATATATATATATATATATATATATATATATATATATATATATATATATATATATATATATATATATATATATATATATATATCATTATCATGATAATACATCATGATACTATTTATGAATTCTGTGGTTTGTGCAGACTTTATTATGGGAAAACATGCATGAGTTATGTATGAGGCCCTGATCTGTTTTGATGAAAAATTCTTTAAGGTGTCATAAACTATTAATTTCTTCAGGTGCAGGTTCTTTTTATTTTATTTTACAGTTGCCTTAAAGATAAGGCGTATTATAACTCAAAGATCTGGGTGGGCCATTCTGGGAATGTGGGACACAGGTGATCAGTGTGTGTTTCCGAGTTTACGATTTACACGGTGTTTAAAATAGCTTCCTGCTCTCAGACCTGTCACCACCTACATCACAGACAGAGAGGAAACCAGGGCTGGGGACAGACCGTCCCACCTGTGTCAGCTACAAATTACAGCATTCCCAAGAGCACTTCTTGCCTTGGCCCCATTTCTTCGTGCTTCATAGTTATGCTGCTGTTTTGTGTCACATGAATATTCAAGTGCGAAATTATAACCAGAATGACAGAAAACAACGGTTTATTTGTTGCATTAAGCAGCTGTTTTCAATCTTGATAATAATGCTTATTAAGCAGTAAATAATTTTATTAGAATGATTTCTGGAGTATCAGGTTAAAATGAAGACTGGAGTAATGACTGCATAAAATTCAGTTTTGCATCAAAGGAATAAATTACATTTGAAAATATGTTCAAACTAAAAACATGCCGTTTTGGCAAGCATACAACACTTCTTTAAAATTCGACACTTCTTAGAAAATCTTAACAACACCAAAGTTTTGAACAGTAATGTACGTATAATATTATATATAATATGGATGTGTCTTATGTAAATGTGCCCTAACACACCCAATTAAGGTAATGTGAACCTGAAGTCTCCCTTGCATTATTCTTATAATTTAGTCGGCTAGTTATCTAAGCAACCCTGCTTTTGAATAGTTTTTCAGTCAAACATTTCTGTTCCTTTGTTGCCAGACAATGCCAACCTTCATCGTCTCTGTCTGCCCATGACAGGCTTTTCTTTTTTATTGTTATTATTTTCTTTACAGGCTCTTAGGGCCACAAATGTCAACCAGAGGAAAGCAATTATGAGACTAAAATTACTTCCTTACTGTTATCAATCCACTCGGTGGGCCGGGGGACTGGTTAAAAGCCACCGTGTAATGGGGCTCAGTTAGACTTTTCTCCTGGGCCTCCGCCAGGGCTGCTAACCTTGCTATTAAAGGCCTCGACAAGCTTTGTCAATGCAATCTGCTGAATGCTTTGAGTGACAAGCGATCGATACTCTCCACTCTCTGGGGTCATCGGTGGTGGTAGAGCCCTAAGTAATAACACAACCCTGGCTGCCTCCTCCAACTCAAACGCTTCCCCTGACACAATATTTCTTTTTTGTCTCTGAGCTCGCGAGCAAAATTCTTGTGCCAATCGAAAACGGGAGGATGGGAGGGAGGAGGTGGAGGAGGAGAGAAATGGAAGGAGGGTCTGACAAATGGCTGTATGTGTGTGCGTGAGGATTGAGAGCGAGGCGCGGGGGAGGGAGGTGCGGGCACAGAGAGCTCAGATAAATCGAAAATGACTGGCTGGTGAGTTGTAATCTGCCAGCGCCGAGCCCCCTGTAGCAACAAGCCAAATGAAAAAGCATGCTGACAGACCACAGAGATGGAGGGCCTGCGGTAGACTGCAGGAGGGAGGGAGTGAGCGAGCGAGCGAGTAAGAGAGGGAGGGAGAGCAGTGCAAAGGAGAAAGGAAGTGAAAGCCAAGCCAGAGATATTGTTAGGAGAAATGCTTGTTCTCATGCTTGACGGAGAGTATGCTACACTGTCATATACGATGAACCGCATCTGAAGTCATTTGTGGATGTGGAGGAAGACTTCTATACAATATGCAATAGAAACAAAGCTCTACAACAGGAACATGCATCTCGATTAGCCCGGTTTATATCGTTCTGCCATTAAATATAAAATCAATTACACCTGAATGCAATTCAATTTTCTTATAAGAAGTGCTACTAGTGTTTTAATTGGGGTTCCACACTATAAATGCATTTGTGGACTAAAAAAAGCTCAGTCTCTGAGAAGCGCACAATTTGACACACACACACACACCCGCACAAAGACAGCTGTCCTGTCCTCTACCAGCAGGTGGAAAACATTCTGACATCCAACTCCAACACAAGAGCTCCACCTACAGCAAATTCTGCTCCACCCACACTCCACACTAATCCTTCTTTGTCTGAACATGGAGATCCACCCTTCTAGAGTATTTACTGCACAGAGGGATGTCAGATCTGGGGCTGACCGTTAATTGTAGTTCATGGGGCCAGGATAAATGGGAATGTCAATTGCATTCCAACCCCTTCTCATCATTTACTGTTCCCTTTCCACAATTGTATATATATATTGTATATATAGCTGTGTGTAAATCATAAAAATGTTTTATATTTATAATGTACAATATTTATTAAAATACCCAGATCATTTATATTTCTCACAAAACATTCAGTATATATCATATACATAAATATAAATGTGTGCATGTGTGTTTTTAAAACTTCCACAAAAGAAATGACAATAACAGTGTAAAGAAGTACAAAAAGTGTGTGCGTGTGTTCTTGTTTTTGTAACGTATCAGGACACAACTTTGTATAATGACATGGGTATGTCTTTGAAGAATTTTAGGCAGCTGGATTATTTTTTTCTGTCGTGCATGTTTTACATTCTGAGCTCCAGAAGAATGAGAACAGAATTAACTCCACTTGCGTTTCTGAATCAAAAGACAGGGGATGTGTTGACCCCTAGCCTGCACTTTCTCAGCTCACACTGCAAGGTCAGACTGACTAACCAGCCTCTGAGACTCAGTCTTATCACTGACTCAGTAACCTTGCCTGTAAAACAATATGAGACAAGCTGTGAGCAATACTCCATACTAACACTGCGCTTTCATGGAGGGGCTTTGACTTGTCATTCAGAACTACTCCTCGCCACGGAAAGTAAAGAGATGGCAGGAGGGATGAACAAGATAGAAAGGGCAAAACAAACAGAACAAATTCAGAGCAGGCTATGCCTCCTCCCCCCCCCCCCCCCCCCCCCCCCAATTTCAGGACCCCACGGCTTCCCAGCGGATTGTGTCAGAGAAAGCCATCTCCTTCCCAGCAGGCCCTCTATTCCCCTGCCTGGGCGCAACTTCCCCTCCTGCCGCCCCACTTCCTGTCTTCCCCCACTGCGCTATCTAGGAAATCACAGCCAATGGCAAACCATTTGTCTCTGCGGTATGTTCACTAAGCGTTCGAAGCCCTGCAGAGGGACGGAGCAGGACACGAGCACATTTCCTCTCAGTAAACACAGCAAATGAGTTTTGCAACCCTGCGAGCGGCAATTTGGTGAAGGAATACAAAGATGGGAAACGGACCAATCAAAACGGTTTTGTGAGCCTGCCTGAGAAAATTCGGTTTTGCTGTCATCTGAGATGTCCAGATAACTTGACTTTGTCAAAAGAGCATACAAAAGTCTTTCCTTATTATATCAACACGATACTTTGGAAACAAAAAGAAGACAAACACAGAATTTGAATGTAGCATAACGACACTTTTTCCTTTTGTCAGTTAAATAACAGTTTGTTTGACCTTTTCGGCAATGAGTTTCAAGGATGAGTCTTATCCAAACATCCTCCGCAGAGGCAGTCAGGTGGTTATCGGAGTTGAAAGCTACACACAGGATTTCCACCTCCATCAATGGCACGGCCGTGAAAGCATGCCTCAGAGATAAGTGAGGCTTAATTAAGCTTCGTTACATCTAATGAGGGGTGAAAACAAACACATCATGCAAGTCTCTGGACCTTGGCCGAGGCTGATAAGATCGACTGCCCTGCAAGTGACTGATATCAGCATGAGACGCTGTGTAAACATCAGGGAAGAGGGTATATCATGTGAGGGTGTGTGTATGGTTAAGAGTTATGTGTTGAAGATGTCTGGTGCTTGTATTTCAAAGCCCTGAACCTCTTATCACATCGCCTCTGCCACTTAAAGAGGTGTCAGTGATAAGCTGTAGTTGAGTGTGCTAAAACATGATTTACAGCTCCTCACGATAACTCTTTTCCTGCCTCTGACAATTTGGGATTTATTCCATTATGGCACTATTCAGAAAGTTAAATGAGGCTTGGCAACCCTTTATGCAAATAGAGCCACTGAAAAGAAAAAGAAAATGCACATAGATGCATTACTACAACATTAAATGACAACAGGATATGCCATTCAAATGTCAATTTTTTTTTTAACGTATTTCACAGTTAATAAAGAGAGAAAGATTAAAATATAAAAATAAACTATTCTATTTTATATAATATAAAACAATTTTGTAAAAATTAAAATTATATAAAAGCACTATATAATGTTAATGCATAAAAAAATATTAAAAATGCAAAATATAACAAATAAAAAAGAGGGTTATATTAAGCTACATTTTATTTGTCTTCCATGTAGCCTTGCTTGCATCACAATAAAGGATTTTAAGGGGTGGGGGATTTTTTTTTTACACTGTTTTAGTTTTACTTATGAATATTATTTCTAAAGATGAATAAACCATGCACAATAACATTATGAACACATTTTACAGAGGGGTCAGTTTGGATTTCAGATCCAATATTATCTATAAAACATTATGATATTGTATTACATAATGAAATTGCACTGTATCTGAATGATTTTTGGAGATGAATAAAGAGTAAAATACAAACTTGACTTCAAGATTTACAATAAAAAAAAAAAAAAACAATAAGGAAAAACAAACACACAACTCAGACGTGAGATGTACACACCACAGCCTCTGCTCCGGGCTTGCACTAGAGGAAAATGAAAGCCAATTGTTGTATGAATAATGCAGAAGCAGGCACAATGCAAATGCAGGACACACATGATTCATTTTAAAGCCAAGAGCCAAAAAAAGAGATTTAAAAAGAAAGCAATTGAAGGAAATATCAGGTGCACACACTAAGGTGCATCTGATCTTATAGAGGGGTGAAATGTAACTTTCTGATGAGAAAAAAATAATTTTGAACAGGGTTACATTGAGTTAGTGTGCATATAATAGTGCATGCAGTAATGCTCTACTGCACAAGCTCTTGTCCTTGAGATGTGGTGAACACACAGAGCATCAGAGCATTGATCCTGCTGAAATCTAACTTGCCTCTAAACATACAGAATGTGTCTGTAGTCTGTGTATGTGGATATCAGGTATCTGCGAAGAGGATGTTACCTCTCTGCTGACCTCTAGGTGGTGCTACATGATCACTGATCAGATCATGGAGCGGCAGGATGGAGGGGAACACAGGGACAGAAAGAAATACACAGAAAGAGGGGTATAAAATAAGCAGAAAATAAAAGTCAGCCATAACAGTCTCGCAGGTTATATCTATTCTCTTAGAGCGAGCATGGGTAGATATAAATGTGCCTGTGAGGAAGACAGAGAGACAGAGAGAAAGAAAGAGAGGTGTGTCATTGCATACAAATTGCTGTCCTACAGAATAAAATTTAAACCACATTCATAATTCATAAAGCGTTTCAATTTTAGAGTGAACTATCCCTTTAAAGCTTAGAGACGTACAAGGTGTGCTGGGATATTACAAATCAAAGGCTTTTAAACCACACAAAGATCCATTCTAGGTTCAGCAGTGATATTAAATTACTATATAGATATGCAGAGCGACCTTACAGTCCTTATTCTTCTTCCCCCTCTCTCCTTTCACCGCCAGTTCCTTGTATAGCTGCAGGCTAATTGGTTCGATTTTAGATAATTATTATTAAAACCAGAGCAGCGTGGGCACTTTGGCAGATAATTCCCCGGAGGAGGAGGGGTCCGCTTACACTAAGAGCCCCAATCAAGGCTCAGCATCACGCAAAGCATTTCCTTTGTTTTGCTCTGTGTTGCTGGAGCGTGTTATAGGAGATAGAGAGAGAGAGAGAGAAAGAGAGAGAGCGTGAGAGAGAGAGAGAGAGAGAGAGAGAGGGAGCGTACGCACACACCGTTACACTTCAAACCAAACACAAAAGCAGAACGGATGTAATGTACTGTATAGTACCGCACTGTAAGTTGGCTATATCACAGACAGATGCTCGGTCATCTGCTCGACAGTAATGCAGATCAGCTCTCCAGGTTTCTTAGCGTCCAAAACTTCCAAGCTTTATTTCAATGACCACACAGACAGCTACTCACACACCAGCATATTCTGTTGAAGGCTTCATCCAGGTTTATATTAAATACTGCTTAAAAGTTAGATTTTTAAAAAAGAAATGTATACTTTTATTTAGCTATGATGAATTAAAATGATGAAAATCGAGAGTAAAATTCTATTTCAACTAAATCTTGTTCTTTTGAACTTTCTGTCTCCACAAAAAAAATTTTTACTAAGATGTCAACACTGATGATAATCATAAATGTTTCTTGAGCAGCAAATCAGCATATTAGAAGGATTTCTGAAGGATTATGAGACACTAATAACTGGAGTAATGGATTCTGAAAAGGCCACTGCAAATTACAATCGGAGAAATCAATTTAAATAAACACAAAACAGCTATTTTAAACTTTCATATTTCACAATGTTACAGTTTTTACTTTATTTTTGATCAAATAAATGCATCCTTGGTGAACATAAGAGACTTCAAACATAAACAAAATCAAAATAAATCTTACCGACCCCAAACTTTGCATGCTATAAACTAAAGGTACAAGCTTCATAGCAAGCGCAGTAGGAGTGTGCAGTAAGCACACTAACAAACATAGTAATAAACCGACTGATTTAACATTCCTCAATTAAAGGTGAAATGTGTAATCTACACACTATCATCACCAAACATAATGACAAAAATGCTTTTTTTTTACTTTAGGGGAAGAAAAAGGACATTTTGAAGAGGCTCTACTGCAGTGCAAGTGCTTGACATTTCATCAGCTCAGCAGAATTAGTTTACCATCTGGACATCTTTAGAAAACTTCTCTGGATTTGCTGTGACATGGGATGCATTAATCAAATGCTAAAAACGTACAGCAGTATGTGAATAAGGATGCAGAAACTTACACAAACAAAAGATGGAAGCATGAGTTTCCATAAGATGAAAAAACACTTGTGTTTAAAGCATAGTGATTAGTTGAATTGTAATCAGTCAGGACCCTATAACCAAAACACAATGCACTGAAAAGACTGAACTATGGTGACAAACTGAAGAAAACGGATCTTATAGACGATTAAACTCAATTCAAGAATGAAACTGAAAGAGAGCAGATAAAGAGAGCACATGTATTATTAAAGCTCTATCTAACTTCAGATTTAAAGATGGGATAGAAACATTAAAAAGCACTAAGATGAGTGATTTTTTAAAAGTCATAAATCCCAGAGGATATCCTCTATCAGTGAATCAAACTTGAATTAATTCAGCTCCACTAATCCTGAGAAGTTCATCAGGCGAAGGCAAATGAGATCCCTAAGCAGTCTCATTTCAAGACCTAAAAAAAAAAAAATCGGCTAAATTGCAGAGCAGACTTAATACAGAGCAATAGAGAGAAACAGGAAAGGGCACAGGTTTAGGTTGAAAAATAAAGCAGATCCTTTGAGGCTAACAGTGTACATTTATTCTTATTTACCTGTAAATACTCTGCTAGGTGTGAAACAATATGTATAATTATATTCTGTGAAAACCTTCTCCAAGTAAAAATGTTATCGGCCTCCACTTTTCTTAAGACTAAGCCATGCACAACATTTTAGCAGGTAATGGATTCTCACACACACACACACACACACACACAATCTGAACAAGAGCCTGTGGGCAGAGGGTCCTCCTCAAAACACCAGACTCTTCTTACTCTTCCTCTCTGGACATAAATAATTCATGAGAACATGTAAATACGTTATCTTGTGCATGCATTAATGATCACAGGGAGACAGAGTCTTTCAGCTCCCATAATTAATAAAACATGAAGACTCTGAAGACTGACACCCTTTAGTTTTTTTCCAAGTGCACACACATAAGGAGAGTTTGCTGTCAATAGAGACCTAATCGTTGTCCAATTCTTCTCAAACCGTGATCCAAAGTGATCCACAAGTTGATGTGATGAAATGGTCTCTGCTCATTATAAATGAAAAAAAAGGTACACTAAATTAATATGCTGAATAATTTGACTTAATCATTAACTAAACATGACAGAAAACAGCAGTCTGGTAAACTACAGAATGCTAAAAGTGAATCTATTTCAAGATGTAAATAAAACAACAATTATTGTAATACATATATTTCACATGCTATTTTAAATACTATTTCAGTCTTTCTATTTAAAAATTCACATTTAATGAAATGTAACATTTCTTTAGAATTATGATATTTACTAGCAATTTCTATGTGAAAATCGTTTCAAATTAAATCCTACACACAATACATATTCTCTCCCGTCCATCTCATTTACATGGTTTCCTCTTTCCTCATTTATCCACACACACACAGCACAGGCTCTGAGGGCCAAATGAAGTGACAGCTCTGCCTTGTCGGGTCTTTTCTCCACAGAGTTTAAGTCTCCCAGACAGCCTGTCAATCAAAATGCCAGAGAGATGACAGCTTCTCCCATTCGCTATCGTGCTGCCGCGGCGACAGGGTGACCTTTCATTGCCCCAACAGCTGCCGGGCATCTTTCTCTCATCACTTTGAGAGAGAGAGAGAAGAGGGTGGGGGGGTGAAGGGGAAATTGAAGGAGAGATGGAAAGAATAAAACCAGCAGTTCTCTCACAAGGGAAAGGGACTGTTTCAAAAGCCAATCTGACAGCATTTGGGGGCCTATGGTGTCCAACAATGTGCTTTCTAGGAAGGTATGTCAAAATGACAAGATTCTTTATAGTACAACTAACCAAGATTTTACACCAGTTAGTGATGTCTATTTCACAGATTAATCATTTATTTGAACAAGTTATTTTGAATGATTCAGTCAAAATGATTCGAAAAAGTGTTTATCACTCAAATTTATTTTTATTTTTTAATTATTTTTTTTAGTATAGTGACAGGGGAAATGACGGACTAACTCTAAAGAATCAAACCAGAACACTTAAATTTACACTAAATACAACGAACAAACTGTTTGTTTTATTCAGAAATAATAGTCAACAACAAAAACATTCAGCTTAAAAAAAATACTTCGCGACTTTTGGCTAGAGAAAATCGCTGGAAACAAAAAGAATCACTGAAGTGAACGGATTCTTTAAATGATTCAGATTCATAACAACTGCTAGTAGGTCAGCGTGATTATCTTCAGTCACGAAATTTGAAACTAAGCATCTGAAATCCAAAACTGAGGTCTATAATTTCTGAAACTAGGCTAAGAAAGTGGAAAATGAAAAGCATTGCTGATATAATGTATAAAACATACAAACATTCTGAATACATAAACATGAAGTGATGATAAAGTAAATGAATGTGTGTGTTTCTGTGGATGTGCTGCTGAAAGTGTATCATTTTTCTGATACAAACACACACACACAGGAGGACAGCATCATCTGGAAGCTGGGAAGGCATCACAGCACACAGGCTGCCCGCTTGCCTTGCTCAGAGAGTGGGAAAAAGCAGGAGGAAATATGTTTCCTGTCATCCCCCTTCTTGTCAGTCTTGGTACAGACATCTTGGATCTCCTCGACCAGCTGCTTGCAGCTCACTCACACAGATGGCTGCTTCTCTTTGATACAAACTCTTTCTCTCTCTGTTCAACTCTCCCCATCTCTTTATCTGACACTAACTTTCCTAAAGAGTTACAGAATGTTATCTTCAGCAAAAGATACATTACTACTAGAACAAAGAGCTCAGCATTAAAGATGGTCAACATGAGAAAGAGGGCATCTAAAGATCAAAAATTTGGTTTTATTAATTGCAAAAAAGATTTTGATAAGCTTACAGATTTTGATAATTGTTTACAGTATGTGATGCATAAAGAGAGTTTGTTTTGGTATCTTTTTGTGTGTGTGTGTGTGTGTGTGGTCACGAAAGGCAGCAAGTTCATTTGATAAGTATGGATAAATTTTGAATTAAAGATGATTTAGTTTACGATAAGATCAATAGCATGCATATAGAAAATATATACATTGAATTGTAACTTTATGCCCGCTTTAACAAATAGTCTCTATAAAAGCTTTTTGTCAGTCTATTTCTGAGGGAAATCTGCAGTTTTCCTGGACAGTAAGCATAGCCATTAGAAGCAGACCACCCATCTGACATGGCTTCCATCCACAGCAGAGCATGGATTCTTCATAGAGCTGTGGTAGAATAAAAGCAGCCCATAATCACTGAAATTATCTCTGCATGTTTCTCTGTGAGCGCCGTTTCCAATTCACCGTTTTCATGCCCGCAACTAAAACAAAAACATTCTGATGCAAATAAACCAAAACATAGGGCAATGCAAAACCCATGAGAGATTCACAACATCTTATTTTCTCTGTTTGTTTTATACTTGTTTAAAAGAGGGTGGATTGTTCCAGTCATCTTTTTCACATCAGGGAGTCTGTCATTAGCCCACACATGTCAGAAGGGGGTAAATCAGTGGCGTTCTGGTCAACAGGGCTGAACCTTCCGCTCTAGAGTTACTCTGCTTTTAGAACAATGCTTGGATGCCTGCCGTCAGTTAAACCTCTTTGATTCAGACAGCGGTCAATGGATCATGGAGTATATCCATCCTCGCACTAGACTACTTCTGGACAGCCACCTTCCTGCAGAGTTTAGCTGTATGTCATTTTTTTGACTGTACTAAAATATAAATACCATTTTTGCAGATTTATAGAAAACATTCGAAGTCCAAATATGTGTTTCTTCATAAAACAGAGATACCACCAGTTATTCCATGTTGAAGTGTGCATTCAGTGTCGGAATGTCAGGTTTTGTTTTTGTTTTTTTGGTCTCTGTGATTCTGCCCAATGGCAATTTACCAAATAGTGTTTTGACACTCCAGGTTGCCAGTTGGTGGCAAGAACAGCGTATTGCAGCCATGGAAGCCAGAAAATGAACTGGGTCAATGAACCCCCCCGACCTAAAAAGCCTCGCCATCCGTCTTCATGGCCTGAATCAAAAGAGTTCTCTCCATCTCTACTTTCACACACCAGGGAGAAGAGCAGTCAGGTGGTTGTCAGGGTTCCCATCCCTCATCCGATCTCCTGTCCAGAGTATGAACCCCATCACTTTTTCATTTCAAACCCTCTCTTTCCACGTCTGTCTAGCATTCACACACACTGAATTATGAGCTCTGTTAGGTGCCATGTTAAATTATAGCAGTTCACATGTTCTTTAAGCACACTTGGGCATTAGAATGTGAGGAGCACAGAAAAGACAAGAGCTGGAGAAAGAGAGAGATATAGGCTTCACATAAAATGGAAGTCCTGTGTGAATGACAGGGTCTTGAACAGAGCAATATGAGGCTGACACTGTCAAATAAAACAGACGGCATACATTTAGTATGCTCACAGATCATACGTTTCACAGATCTCTGATGTCAGACAGGCACACCCACCTCTCTAAGATCACACATACTTACATCATTAGCAAACACTCCAAAAATAGGCACTTGTGGTTAATTTTGTAGTGCATTATTATTGTTGTTGTTGTTTAGCACTATGCGCCAACTTTGGTGGTGTTAAATGTACTCTATTTATAAAGTTCAAAGTGTGTATTTTTTAGGCCAACATTTAGAGAGCAAGGTGATAATTCAATGCTTTTTTTCTTTTTTTTCGCAAGATATAATCAATTTAATCAATTTATCAAATTAGACTTAAATTATCAAAATTTATAATGAAAAAAAAAAAAATCCAAACAGAAAATGTGTATTGTCCACTAACAAAGAGGAACTGGATTTCCCACATATGAAACAGACATACTTCTGTTAATCAGCTTATCAGGCACAGTTATTACCCTATACTGGAAATATAAAATATGCCAACATGTAAGCCAATATATCAGTCTAATATATGGGTGTAAGGTACATATCACGTTTCACTCGTAAATAAAAAATTATTCAGATAAAATAAAATAAATTCTGAAGTAGTTAAATGTGAGTATATATATTCTTCACAAACTCAATTTACAGCAAATACAGTACAATAAAATAAAAAATAAAAACCAATCAGAAAGATAAGTGATTCCCTATCCCAGATCTCCAACTTCTAGGTTGCCCCACATCAGAATCAACCCTGCAACCTTTGTGTAGACAACTGAGCTCTCTAACCATTAGGTTCCATCATCCCTGTTTGACCTTCAGTACAGTGTAATGTATCAGGTCTGTGGGTAACTGGATCAAGTTCAGATTTCACAGTGCTGATCCTATGCACATGTGACCTTTGATGAGGTTTTGCAATCTAAGAGTTTTTATGAGCAACAATCCAATAACGGAATGACGGCTGTCTTTCACAATTTAGGTAACTGAGAAAAACATCCAAACTGGGTTCACATCATGTTTTTCACAAAGTAACACCATGACTTTCTCTCACTCTCTCTCTCTCTCTCTCTCTCTGAAGAATAGAATATCAGCTTCTATTAAAGTTTAACACAGCTGACAGGACAGGGGCATGACCTGATTCAGACAGACACACATACAGTATATACACAAACAAATCACATCTGATGAATTTTACCATCTGGCTCAGTCTCAGCAGATTTCTCTCAAATAATGCAACACATCAGCAATAATGATATCAAGAAGCTCTTTCATATCACCGTGCAAAGGCGCTGCATAAGGGCAGCTCTTAACAGTGAAAAACGTGTTTAAATGAAAATTTAAACCCTGGCCCTTGGTGGCAGAGTCAAGTTCAATTAAATATTCAATGCTTCAAAAAGCAGACATAATTATTTAAAAATGCATGAGAGTTTTTTTTTTTAAATCATCACACACATACACACACATACACAGATATCAATATACCAGCATCACTGTTATCAACAGATCAATGGCAGGTTTAAGGTTACAGGACCAGCATGACTCTGGCAAACAGAGGGCTGTGAACCCTGTTAAACACCCGATCGAAGAGTGAACGAGGAAAAATTCAAGCTATGAAAAACAAAAGGAAACAGTACTGACTCACCTTCTCGTTATATTTGAACTTGACATAGAACCAGCTGGACTTAATCATGGTGTCGGCTGTTGGCCCAGAGCGTGTAGTGCACCTAGGGTCAGCAATACAGGTCAGATGGGTTGATCCAGTATCGGTGCAGAATGCAAGAGGATGGAGGTCTGAATGCAGTCGGTCTGCTCCTGCAGAGCTCAATTCCTCTGTCTGCTTGTGTTTCTTTTCGTTCTGCTCTCTAACTCACTTACTCTCTCTTGCTCGCTTTGCTTTCTGCTTGTGCTTCTCTCTCTCTCTCTCCCTCCCTCTCTCCCTCTCGTTGTGTTGGCAGGATGTCAGCCCATCTCTTCAAATAAGCTTCAGCTGCGTTCATCAGCAATGGCACATTCCAGAGAGCCAGAGGATGTGCAGTCTCTCGTTCCCCACTCTATGAGTCCCACAATCTGTTTTCTGTCCTTTATGGTTTTATGACAGCTTGACAATCTTCTAAGAAAATATAAGGCCAAAAGTCTCTGACTGAAGAATTTTTCTTTTTTCTCTCAGCCAGCCATATGATTTACACACTCTCATCTACCTTTTACCTTCTGGCATCTTCAGTCTATCTCTCTATGTCCTCTCTCAGCAATTATATTGCTAGAACCATACAACATTGACTCTTTTCAATATATAATGTTCCCTGACACCAAATGTCTGAGCCTACAATGAAAATCTGGGATTCTAGCTCTAATTTAAACCAGCAAATACATTTTGGACAACATTTTAGATTTTGAAAATGTGAAACATTTGAAACAAACAAGAAGTAAACGGAATAAGGAATATTTCAGATTCTGCACTATTTCTATACAACCAAATGTATGACTCTAACCATAACCATTTTTGAACCAAGGGTCAGATTTCCTTCTTCCACACAAGATGCTCTTTGGATCAATCTCAAATCACACTGGATAAGATGATCATCAGGTTTGCTCAAACTTGTATATATATTTAACTGTCATTTGCTACATAAATGTGCATGATGTAATGCAACATTTTCTAGAAAAAGGCACAGCTGCTGAGTCAGTTTGCGAGTGTGGATCTGTTTGGTTCATTTTTATATCTGATGAACAACAGCGCATCAGGAGATCAGACATCTAGTCAGAAATCGATCAATATGAATTGAACTGAGTGTATCCACTATTCTATATGTAAATTACCTCTGTTATGATTGGCTAACCTCTTTGCAAGTGAAATACCACCCAGAGTGCATTGCCTTGATATGTAAACATGGGTGGTCATATGTTAACATGCTCATGATTGTGACATCAACACAGCTAACAGTTCTAAATGACACATTTATACAGCTTAGCTTTTATAGTCCAATCCACTTCACATCAAACAAAGACAAACAAAACAAATCCAGACTGCAGGCTCACTCCGCTACTGTGCAATTTGTTGGAAAAATGTTACATTACTTCATCCATATCTATTTAGCAAATGACTTCATTTAATTATATATACAGAATGCCTATCCTGAAACAATCGTCAAACCCCCCCACACAAAAACATAACTACATGACCTACAAAACAATTCATCCAATCTGTTCTGTTTATTTGTGATTTTCACAACTGAAATATTAGTGAGCAGAATTCACTAAAATATTTTCTAAGAAAGTACAGTTCGCACATCCTGTATAACTGCAGTTAAGCAACACTCAAATCTAAAACTGATTTTCCAACAATGCATTCAATCCTAACACATGCCAACTGGAATTAACAGAATGAGCTAAATTTGGCAGATAACCATATCAATCTCAGACATGCTGCCAAATCCACTATTACTGCATATAAAAAAGCCAATCAAACATGACTGGCATTTATTAACAACTCTCATAATGTTTTAATGAGTTACAATTTTCAGTAAAATCAACCTAGGACTGGATTACGAAAGAAACACGTGTCCAAACATTCAGTCCTAATAGTTAAATTAATTTCTATACCAAATAAAATTGCTAAACCCCTAGCGTACCCATGAGCAAAGAACTAAAACAAAGTGGTCTGTTGGTGTGCACTGTGATTTTATTGTCCTGTCTATTTCCAAAATGAGGAAATAAGATTTGGAAAGGTCTTCTAGGGTCATCAACCGAAGATGTAGCGACAAACTGGGGGAAATTAACAGCAGATTTAGGACAAACACAAGCCCCAGGGCTGTTTTAGCTGTTGATCCATCCCATGTTGGGCACCCATCGCCGCGGTAATATTTAGTGACAGGGCATGTGCACGCTCACATCCACCTACAAACACACACACTCTACACTTCACTGTGCACCCCATGGATAAAACACAAAAAGACAGAGAAAAAACAGTAAATAAATATGATTAGAGAGAGTTCTGGTGCCCATTAGAAAGAGAAACACAGGCCCGAGACTCAAGCAGAGAACGAGAGAGAAAGAAACACAGCAAGGACAAAATAATTCAGAAGTGACTGTTGTGTACTGAGACTCTGGAAGCACTTAGGGCTGGGCGATATATCTAATGATGTGATCATGTGCACCTAGTCAGTAAATCCGATTTCGTGATTACCGCTAAATCGCCATCACCGGCTTTCAAATGGAGCGGCATTTAATAGACAGAGCCGTAGATCACTGACAAGCTACGCAATATCGCGTTCATTATTCCATATAAATCGCCTTCGATAATGAACGCGATATTGCATAGTTTGTCAGTGATCTACGGCTCTGTCTATTAAATGCCGCTCCATTTAAATGGTGGTTGGCGATTTAGCGGTAATCACGGAACCGGCTTTACTGACAAGGTGCGCCTGATCACTAGGGATGGGTATCGTTAAGGTTTTAACGGTATAACTACTCTTACCGATACTGCTTAACGGTCCGGTACTTTAACGGTATTCTTATCGGTACTTCGTGTTATGTTACTTTGTGTTGTCAGGCAGACGAAAAGTTTGCATTTCTCTGCACATAATGCACTTTTGAAAGATGCTTTGACAGATTGCTTGTGTTTCCGCCCTAACATGCAAAAATTTTGTTGTGCTTATGACAACCAGCATTATCTGCATCAACTGTAGTGAAGTATAACCACACTTTGAAACGTTTTGCGGTCTCCGCCATCGTCACTCTTTGCTACTAAATTAATTTTAAAATCCACATACAGCTATTATCAGCAGTTCCTTCATCTTGGATTAGCTTTCAACGTTGTTACTGAAAAAGGTGAGAAAGTTACATGACCTGCGGTGCGCTTGCGGCATTCTGAAAAGTTACGATGTTTTTAACTCGATGTGTTGTGGACGCGCCTGGAAAAAAACGAACTCGTCGCACCGCGTGCGCGTCGCGACCGGATCGCTTCCATTATGAGCCTACATTTGAAATAACGAACTTGAGAGCGCGTGATATGTAAACGGCCCCTTATGCATGTGCGTGCGCCGCGCTCGTTCTTGTTGTGTGTGTGTGTGTGTGTGTGTGTGACTGACAGACAGCCTCCGCAGCGCGCATGATAGATCTCGCAGATCTCCCAGACAAACGTCTTAATATGATCTCACATTAGAAATGTGTGCCCCATTGACTCCCTCTGCCAATGCATTGATGAAATTAATAGTTGGATTTGCCAGAACTTTCTTCAGTTAAACAAGGAAAAAACTGAAGTCATTGCATTTGGAAACAAAGATGAAGTGTTCAAGGTGAATGCATACCTTGTCTCAAGGGGTCAAACAACTAAAAATCAAGTCAGGAATCTTGGTGTGATTCTGGAGACAGACCTTAGTTTCAGTAGCCATGTCAAAGCAGTAACTAAATCAGCATACTATCATTTAAAAAACACTGCAAGAATTAGATGTTTTGTTTCCAGTCAAGACTTGGAGAAACTTGTTCATGCCTTTATCACCAGCAGGGTGGACTATTGTAATGGGCTCCTCACTGGCCTTCCCAAAAAGACCATTAGACAGCTGCAGCTCATCCAGAACGCTGCTGCCAGGATTCTGACTAGAACCAGAAAATCCGAGCATATCACACCAGTCCTCAGGTCCTTACACTGGCTTCCAGTTACATTTAGGATTGATTTTAAAGTACTTTTACTCGTATATAAGTCACTAAATGACCTAGGACCGAAATATATTGCAGATATGTTCACTGAATATAAACCTAACAGAGCACTCAGATCACCAGGATCAAGTCAGTTACCAAAGGAATACCAAGGGTTCACACAAAACAAGGGGAGTCCTCCTTTAGTTACTATGCTGCCCGCAGTTGGAATCAGCTTCCAGAAGAGATAATGTTTTAAAATGGCCACAATAACTTACATTTAATGTAATTAATACATTTAATTAATAAATTACATTTTACAATGTATCAAAAAAGAAAACAGACAATTTAAATTGTAAAAATATTTCCCAATATTACGTGTTTACTGTATTTTTTATAACATACAGTAAATGAAGTCTTGCTGAACAAATGAGACTTCTTTCAAAAACATATAACAATAATTAACTTTTAGACCACTGATATAACTGGTGTTTTAGTTTACTGTGTTAAGTTAACTGGTGTTAAGATATTTGACATTTCTAGAGCAAAACAAAAAGAAAAAGACATAAGTGTTTAATATGGATCCCTCAAAAAACGTATTACACATATAAACCACAAGAATTAATGAAAATTTTAAATATATGAAAATAGAATTTTAGTGCTATTTCACAATATTATCGTTTTACTGTATTTTTCATCAAAATAAATGCTGCTTAAGTGAGTTTTTTTTTATTTGTATAATTATTATGATAGCCTATGTAATTAAGAGAAACTGCCCCAACTCTACAAACATAAACAGTGACCCTAGTTCTCCTTTTTAGACAGCTGCATGCAGAGGAAAGCAAAACGTTCACACACTCCTGCAAAAACACACTGACACATGCACCTCCATACAGCAATACACACATACTGCACAGAGTGTTGTTTGTGCTTCAGGGTAAGCGCCTCAGGCTTGGTTGAGCAGCAGGAAGCCTCATCCTCAGCTGTGAGCTCACTGCCACAGCTCCAGGAGTCAACAGCTCTGGGTGGCTG
The DNA here is from genome assembly GCF_023724105.1 of Carassius gibelio. Classification (NCBI taxonomy): domain Eukaryota; kingdom Metazoa; phylum Chordata; class Actinopteri; order Cypriniformes; family Cyprinidae; genus Carassius; species Carassius gibelio. Next base: position 11,161,104 of record NC_068380.1, on the reverse strand, counting down.
TGAGAAACAGTCTGCCTGACCCCTGAGGCCCTGCTCTGGACATGCTAACAGAACGACAGGCCATCCCACCGCAGCTCCCCTGGCACTCCTGAGTTACACCCCTACAGCCCCTCTAAATCTCTCAAATTATCCACTTAACCAGATGCCAGACGCTGGGAGAGAACCACAGATAGAGACAGAGACGGACCTCCACTGAACCTCGACAAACACTTTGAGGGCTTAATTCAATCTTTTAAGCGTTTACAGAAAGAAACAGTGTTTCAAATTAAACAGCCAACATTATCCAAATGAAAGGAAGAGAAAAGACAAAGACAGAAGAAAGCATGTCTGTAGCAGGGAAATATTACAGGCTAAAGTTCAATATCAAAGCACAACCAACGTGCAATTTTATTTTGTGTAAATATGTGCAGTATGAATCTCACACTGTGAGTCACTGACAGGTCCAGATATTTAGTATGCCATATATCTTATTTTATATATATATATATAAAGCTGCAGTAGGGAACTTTTGACGCTCTAATGGTTAATAAACAGAACTGCTTGCGTCTTGTGGAAGAACATCGTAGCCGGAACTACTTCTCTCTGTTTATGTCTATGAAGAATCACAAAGGTACTGGGTTACTCCGCCGCGGTACCCCAAGCAATCTAAAATAGTCCGAAAATAAGCACTTATTATAGGTGTACCCTAGTGATTCAGGACAAGCTAAAAACACGGTTTGGAAAATGGATTCATGGTGTACTCGCTTATTATGTTAATTTTTCTACATTTTGAACACAAACAAAGTTACGGACCGCAGCTCTGATTGGTTGTTTCTTACCGGGAGCGCATGACTTTCTGCAAATGGCAATAGGACCACTGGGAGGAGGCAGAGGAGCTCGATTTTTTCACAGATTATCTGTCTCATATTCTACTGTCAGGACATAATGACAGGTTTAATAAATATGTAAAAAATATTTTTTTACAAAAGTTCCCTACAGCACCTATAACACATTACACTACTATCACTCTTGTGAATGAGCACCAATTTGCCTCCGATCTGCCATTACTAAATCATGTCTTGTATCGATTATTAAAATGACACTATGAGGTATTAAGGTACCACAAAACAAACCTATTTTCAGGAGTTTTTCTAAAAAATGGACTATGATTGACATAATGGTACTGTAGCTAACAACATGACAAACTAAATGGACTGTAATTTCATTCCCAGCACACTTGCTCTAGTCAAACTAAATATACCATCTACTTAGACTAAGGACTATATGACAGAAAAAAGTGGTCACATATTTGGAAGATCTTGCCCCAGCATTAGTAGGGATATGTTGAGCACTGCTCTTAGAGAGGTTAGGCAAACGCTAGGGACGCACAATGGGTTTAATGTACTGTGTGCTTTATGAACAGTGACAGGTCTGCGTGTGGAGCTCATTTCTGCTCTCCAGGCAGTGGGAGACTTGGATAGAGATAAGACCGGCCTAGAGAGACAGAGATGAGGGAACAATTCCACCATCCAATGACTTTCAGACGTAGGGGCCACTGCCAAACCCTCTCCACAGATTGTGCTCTTCATTTGTCCTAACACGAAACGGGACTCCACGGCACAGGCTTCGCACGCACACGAGTCTTTAGCGGGTGAGGGATCAGATGAAAGAGAGGAAAGGGAGATAAACGACTGTAATTGTTGGCAGATGACGAGAAGAACAATGGAGCAGAGTGTAAAGTGTTGAGGACCTGAACCAGAAGAGGTAAGAGGTTGCATGTTTGTCACAATCTCGAAAACTACACACACAACTCAGTTCCTATGGGCCACAAAAACAAACATGTATAAATCAGTCCCTCCAGAAAAACGCGATTATGCGATCGCCTGATTTAATGCATAATCAGCCAAAGGCTGCATATTTATGCTCGGTCGCATTTTTTTCAAATACGCCGCTCTTTTGCCGCATAAATTGCCGATTTCAGAAAGCAAAATATGCGGGGCTAGCATGATTTCATAATCTCATTTTTTTTTTTTTGCAAAACTCTAATATATTAGCAGAAAGTTTAAAAATGTTGCATTTACTTCACACAAGTAAAGAGCCATTTTCCCCTATTGCCATGGGAACCTTATGAAGTGGTGTAATTACGTGACGTGAACATCATCTGCAAACCCCGCAGTGAAACCAGGGTGAAACTTGAAGCGTGCAAATCATTCTTATTTGCCAACAAAAATAAGCGCAAAAGAACGTGCAAAGCAGTTTCCTGATTTGTTACACGACAATGGAGCAAAATTATATTGCAAGAACTAGCGAAAACTGAGGTTTGATGAAAAAAAAAAAAAAAAAAAAGGTGATTGCCCCAACACCCCCTTCTCACTAGGCTACTAACACTTGTAGTTTCATTCAGAAGTTGATGCAACTTTACAGTTGTAAGATTGCACTTTTTTGTTACAGAACAGTACCAAAAACTTACAGTTGTAATTATATTAGTAGTATGTAAAATAATTTACGTTGCAGTAAAAGATTGCAACTTAAATATTCTGTGATTTAGTATGCTCGCTTATCATAGGAAGTAATAAGAAATTACTCTTTACATTAAGGTAGTAGCCTAGTGAGAAAAAGGTGTTGGGGGAATCACCTTTTTTTTATTTTTTTTCCTCAAACCGCAGTTTTTGCAAGTTCATCGCATAAAATTGCAAAAATATCCCGCATATTCCATCGCATTTAAGAAAACGTGCCGCAAAATCAAGGATTTTTGCCCATAACAATCACAAAAAAAAATCTGCGTTTTTCTGGAGGGACTGATAAATAAACATGTATACAAAATATAATTTTAAAATGTAAATATATTTTACATATATAGAGTATGTAGAGGATGTGTGTGTGTGTATGTAAACATTTTATACTATATCATGTTTATTTGTCACTCAAGAGGACAAAACTGGGTTATGACAAAAAAAACACAGACAAATATTTCTCGAGGCATTTACAACAGTGATGCAAATAACAGTACAATAACAGCAATCCACACTGACATGACATTGACAACCTACATATTCCACACAGGATTACAAATCCCTCACAAATTTTGTTCTACTATTTTTAATTTATATAAACCAATTAAACTAGATTCAATTTTTAACACCAAGTGAATTGTCTGTCAGTGTAGCCCAAAGAGAAATAATAACAGCCGCCCTGAGAGTGTCGAAGGAGCCAAAAGGCAAAGAAAACTCCAGTCAACTTGGTCCAAAACCACACAGCTCTTACAGTGCATCGACCCGGGCCACAATTCTGGTCTGCCCGCATATTATGAGATTTGGTTGCCAGGGCTGAGCGCAAACCAATACATCTGCTGTCCAAAACTAGCTGAAGGGAGAAAAACGGACTTGCTGTGCTGAGTGGCCAAACCCAAGACAATATTTATAGATTCTGCAGGAAAGTGCTGCAAAAGGAAGAAGTCCATTTTAATGACGATGGCGAGATATGGTCGGACTAGTTTGTTTGGCGTGCTTACATCGGCTCTGATTGGATGTTCAGTTTAGCAAACGAGTCAGTGCCGAGAATTAAAGTGAAAGTGTTGAAAACAAGCATGTGAATGAAGACGGTACAGGCTGAAGGTTGTTTTAAATGTTACGTGATCTTTGCCAATCATTCTAATATATAAATGTTTTCATAACAACATAAGCCGTAATCAACATTACTGATATTAAAAATGGTAAGTAAGTGCCAGTTTACATTTCATATATCTGCGTTTATCTCTTATATCTTTGTTTCGGTTTCTTCTTTTGAATGGTGAATATATATTATTGATAGCTGCTGATATGGACAGCTCAGTCCTCTCACGTGTTAGTCTGCTGTCGGCTGTAGTCTGTGCACGGTGTGTTCAAGCGCAGCTTTTTGGTCCGACACGAGGGGACAACACCATCGGCTTTCGTCGCTGCTAGTTCTTTGAAATCGGATTGGTCTGTCCAGGCTTTTAAAAACGACATTAATGTTGCACAATCATGCACATGCAAACTTCATCAGTGCAACAGAATTCTGTAATTGGTTTCTATATAAATATATACATAAAAAAATACAAATATACCTTAATAATTACTTTAAACAAGAAAAAAATAAAACAATTCCAAGCAAAACTCTATTGGTGGTTGGTAGGGTGTTCCTATACAGTTGAAAAAGTGCTCTGATTGGTTTTATAAGATTGATATGTGGTTGCTATGATGTTCTGTGTGATTGCTAAGTCATCAAAAGAGCCCATCAAGTCTCTATGATAACCTGGTCTCATAAATCTAGGGAATTTTAACTATTTTTTTGTCTTTGTTGTTGTTGTTTTTTGTACACCAGTCTGAAGTTTTGCAAGTGTAATACTTTGGATTTTTATCCGCAAAAGTGTTTTTACACAGCTGAAAATGCTGCTTTTTTGAAAAACACCCAGCTGTGGTTCAGTTGTGAAAGGATTGTTCCTCCAAGCATTATTTTTCCTATTACTATTGCTCAAGTCAAGAGATGAAGTGACCTCATTGAAATCAATTGACACAACAAGAACAAAAAACGCTAGTCTCAGGAAATAATGTTTTGGTGGACACAGATCCTTAGAGTTAGTGTGTACAACAATAACAGGCAACACTAAATAACTAATAGAAAAATCAATCAAGCAATCAAAAACACTGCTAAATAACACAGCATTTCTTTTAACACAAATTCATTTCGCAGGAAGCAAAATCACCGGCTGCTGCATTAGAAAAACACCATCCTTCTGAGAGACAGAGTGCATGTCATTACAAAAGACCTTAACAATTGCAATCACTGCAAAACAGCCCGAGTAGGGCTGGCCTCTATCACAGAGCGATCGATGCGGACCTGTGAACTACATGTGCTGCACTGACATGGTTAATGCTTCAGGGAGTGATAGGAAGAAGGAGGAAGGAGGGTAAGAGCAGGGTACTGTTGCTGTGGGGGAGAGAGGTGCTGGAAAGGTTGAGAGATGAGGAGAAAGAAAGGTCTCTCGTGTCTATATGATAGAAGCCAGATCGCTCCAATATACATACAGTAACTAAACCGGATTCACACACAGACACTGTACACCCTGCTGTCAGGCTGTCTGTCTTATTAAGGCACTTAATAAGACAGGGAAGTTATGGCCTAACAGTTAGAGTGTTAGACTTGCAATCGAAAGGTTGTGAGTTCGAGTCTCGGGCCGGCAGGAATTGTAGGTGGGGGGAGTGCATGTACAGCGCTCTCTCCACCTTAAATACAACAACTAAGTAGTCCTTGAGCAAGGCACTGAACCCTCAACTGCTCCCCGGGCGCTACAGCATAAATGGCTGCCCACTGCTCCGGGTGTGTGTTCACTGTCTGTGTGCACTTTGGATGGGTTAAATGCAGAGCACAATTCCGAGTATGGGTCACCACACTTGGCTGAATGTCACATCACTTTCACTTTCACTTCTGACATGTGCATTGTTAAGCTGCAGGGGAGAGTCTGTCTCTTGGGAAAGAATAAGACACTGCTTTCCACATTCAACAAAACATCAGTGTTTATGACAGACACCAATCAATTTGTAGAGCTAACTAAAACCGATTTTTAAATACTTTTTTTTAATATATATATGTAAGTATGCTGCTGTTCTTTGAGGTCACCAGCAGGCAATCATTTCAGAGAGAGACTATAGCTGCACCTTGCCTTCAAAGACAATGAATACTAAGAAAGAGAGAGGGGGAGAAGGCAGAAAAGGGAGTGCAATGATGGAAAATAAGAACAGGTGAGAGAAAGAAGTGAAAAGAACTGAAGTGAGAAAGGGCAAATGAATGATGGAAGGAACAGCAACAATTTTTTTTTTTTTTTTTTAAGTCTAAAAAGCCTAAATAACACAATTGAAGTCATTTTTCACTCAGGACACCAGAGGGTGCCAAAGCATCAGCTTTCTGTTTTATCATACATCTGTCAGCTCAATATACCTGCTATTCTAAATGAGTAAAGCAGGAGGTCAAAGTGGAAGTACTAAACATCTGTTTGGAGATGTTTCTGTCCTCTCTGTCAACAGAACACTCAAGTTAATAAAGTAATTTCTGGCTCTCAATTTTAGCTTCTCTGTTTGTTTGTGTGTGTGTGTGTGTGTGTGTGTGTGTGTGTGTGTGTGTGTGTGTGTGTGTGTGTGTGTGTGTGTGTGTGTGCGCTCTTGTTTTTGTGACCTATCAGGACACAACTTTGTATAATGACATGGGTATGACACAAGTATTACAAGGAGAGAGTGACTTATGAGGACATAAAGAATATACAGTTTCTACAGTATAAAAACCATTATACCTATGGGATGTGTGTGTGTGTGTGTGTGTGTGTGTGTGTTTGTTTGTGTGTGTCTGCACATTGTGTTAAATGGGTGCATTTCTTTGTTACCACCTGCTGTGTTCTTTGCATTCTCAATTTAAGAGCAATTTTGGCAGTAAAACAGAACATTCCATACTGATCGCAGAAACATTTGATAGTGAGACAGCATCGTAAACACATTTGTGAAAGTTACTGACCAGCAGGAAAAAAAAAAGGTACACAAAAAATATAAAAGAAAATAATTCCGAATCGATTGTGTTGCCTGGGGGTGGTTATAGGCAGCAAGTGTGCAGAGAGAGATAAACACATGCTCTCCAAAAAACTATCTTCAACAATATTCTCCCATAGACATGATACAGCCTCTGCACTTTCAAAAAATATATTTACAAGTATTGGCATATTAATAATGACCTTCTATAGTGTATTGTTAAATGTTATGCAGTTAAAGATTAAATATATAAAATAATAAAATTCATATGCACAGTTCAACAGTGTGTTTATCTCTGAAACTAGAACCATGTGTGAATGTATACATGTTATCTATGTAGTCTGTGTTGTTAAGGTAGGGCAGGTCATTTCAGAGAGGCTAGAAAAGCGATCTATCTTTGAAAGCCCAAGAATCCTATCCTTCCTGCAAATCACTTGCCAAAGCCACACCTCCTCCAAAACTCATGAACGTATACAGACCAGAGGCTAACCAGCGACACAATGAGAGGGTGAACGCAACGCTGTCAGATTAGGTTGTCTCATTCACCTGTGAGAAAACATTACTGTACAAATCACATAATATTACAATAACCCTTTCCTTAAAGGTCCCATGACATGGATTATTTCCTTTTTCTTTAAATGCTTTTTAATGTTTCCTTAGGTGTATTTATATTGTTTGTATGATTTTTACATTTAAAATTTAGAAATAAAAAGCATTTTTATATCCTGACATTAGCCCTCTGGCTTGAATGCTCTGTTTGAAGGGGCGTGTCTGCTGTGAGACTCCGAGTAAACCACAACTGTTGTGATTGGCTGACATCTTTGCATTCCAAATGCATATTACATATTACTATTACAGCTGTCGAGATTAACGAATCGTGGAAGTGTTGATTATATAATTATTTTTTCAATCTTTTCCCCATCACATGAAAGGCTGCAGTGATGAGCATTGAGTAGACAGAGTCTGTTTATCACGTGGATGCAGTGATCTCGTCATTATTGCAACACGTTTTCTCTCACAAAATGCTTTCACCACAGCTAACAGCAAACACATGAATACAGTAAGAGCTCCGTTGTGCAGCATAACAGCGTCATTCATTGTAACGGCAGTTTGGGCAAGTGTGCAGATATACTCGCGATGTGTAACAGCTCCGGAAAAAAGCGAGTGTTCTTTGATCGCTCTCTGTAGTTAAATCACAATTTAAATAACAGATTTGTTTCATGCTACTAAGAGAAACAACGTGAAGTTGATCGTTTAGTCACTGGCTTGATTCACTGACGCATAAACAGTATTAAACGATTTAGAAAGAAAGTCTGTGTGAACTTGAATGATCAGCTACACAGAAATCACTGATCACAGGTCAGGCATTAATGAACAGTTACTCACTGTTTGTGCCAGTGCCGTCGAATCCATATCATAAAAGTCTGTTTGTAATGCCTGTGCTGACATTGCGACTGAATTATATGTAAATATTTGGGCGGGCAAAGCAGAGAAAGGGGAGGTAACAATTCTCGTTACAACGTCACAACGAGGAGATTCAAGATCAGCCCGTTTGAGCTTCCATTTTCTCAAAGGCAGAGAAAGATAGAAAAATCTCAATGTACACCGATTCAAATTTCTAGAAACTTGGGGAGCATATACAGGCTAGGGGAACTCATATTAATGTTAAAAAACCTCAGAAAGTGAAATTTTCATGTCATAGGACCTTTAAAATGATAAGCAAACATCTCCCACAGGGTTATTTATAATTATATTAGCTTAATTTATGACATCTGTGTTTTTGTCACACATCTGACAAACTGTTTGTTCACTAATGAGCATTCGTAATGCTAGAGGTTGAAGGCACTTAGCAGCAATCAGACAAGCATTTAACTGTTCTGTTCACCGATGTCAGATTTTCTAGACTTGGCAGTCATGTGTTAACTTCATCTGAACTCCCAAAAGAAACAGTTATACAACTAATGCAAGAGTTCCTACATCAGTATTTGTATGAATTTATTCTAATAATGGGCAAGAAACAAGTAAAACTCAAATAAAACAAAGTATTCTGTCCATTTCCAATCAGACTACAAATTTTACCTCCCCGTTTACAAATAATAAGAAAATAGTAGCTCTCACTAACACCTCTTTTACACTGCGATGCCAGCAAATACACGGGTAAAGTGTTCCAGCAATTGTTCCTGGGTCGCTAGATTTTGCAATTTCACACTGCCAGTGATTACCCGGGATATGTGCGTGCTTTCACACACAACCCGTAAAGATCCTGTAACGACACGTGACATCAGGTCGAAAAAGTTATGCACGTTATACTTTCACTGAGGCTAGCGAAAGCTAGGAAAGTGAGGAACTAACTGATCTCTGCTTCATACAGTTTGCACATATTTTCTTCCTTTCTTCAGCCGTTAAAAGAGTCGCGTGATAACGTGCGTCATCACTTCGACACACGGCATTAGATCTGGCTTTTGTTCACACAGCGCTCGTCCCGGGATTGAACCTGGCAATGTTACTAGGTCCCCGACCGGGGACCAATCCCGGAATCAATCCCAGGACGTGTTTGCTTTCACACAGAAGGCGACCCGGCAATGTTCCGGCAATTTGCCGGGTCCGACGTGCAGTGTGAAAGGGGCTTAACAAATTTAGAATTATTTTGACAGGAAAAGTCCTGTCCTACACCTAAATTCCTGCTAAATTCTGATTGTTTGTTTGTGTGTGTCTGCACATTGCGTTAATGGGTGCATTTCTTTGTTACCACCTGCTGTGTTCTTCGCATTCTCAATTTAAGAGCAATTTTGGCAGTAAAACAGAACATTCCATACAGATCGCAGAAACATTTGATAGTGAGACAATCAAACTGTAACTTGAACATTAGTCAGTTAATAAGCATTAAAAATGCGATGTATTAACATATAATGATAACAACAGTAACAATAATAATAATAATTGTTGCTGTTGGAGTTACTCACTGGACTGCTCTCTGAGTAACTTCATTTTTAAGGGGAGACCAGATTTATAACCGGTCCCAGCTGAACAAAAGACAGACAGGGAGACATAGAGATGACTGTGGCTCAGTGGTGGTCGTGTAGCCATAATTTGATTTTATTTATTAAATTCAATTCACTTTATGGCCAATTTGTTGAGTTATATCAGAACACACCCAGATCATTCATTCACTCTATCCATCCAAACAGAAACACACAGACTATATTTCCATCTCCGCAGCACCAACACATAGTGTCTTTAGTACCTCTAAATTCAGCTGTACTTATGTAGGCCATGGTGAGAGCTTGCTTGCTTATTCATCCAGAATAGACTCAGCTAAAGCTGCTCTTCAGTGCTGAATGGAAACCAGTTTTTCTTGTCATAGGCCAGTTGCTCTTATTGTACGTGATGTCAGGATTTCGGTGTTGAGAGCTGTTCCTTGATCATCGCTAGAGCAGAATATCTCCCGGGAGCTATTCAAAACGAGCACAGAAAGGGCCTGAACCTATGAACGGCTTCCCTGCAGGAGGCTCTGTATTCAATACTGACTGGAATTTATGTTTCTCTGTGTGCTGTGTACTGGACATGAAATATCACCCCATCTGTTCTGACCATAAAAGCCTTCTCTCTTTCCACTAGCTCCTTTTTCCTTTTTCATTCAGATTTCGCCCCGCATGTTTCAACATCTCCTCTCTCTGCTCTCACTTTCCCACTCCCTCAAAGGACCCCTGCAGGGTTTCCTGATCAATAGTGTCTTTACAGGTTCACTAGGTGGCAAACACCTCCTGGTTCCTTCACAGATCCACCTGAGGGTGTTGCAACTTACTTTCTTATGATTTCAAACATAACCTTAGTTTTGGAGATAAAGTTTTTTTTTTTAGAAAAGTAGTTTCTTTAAGCTTGGTATTAAAGTTTAAGTTCCACCCAGAATGTTACATCATATCCTTACAAGACACAAAGACTACGAATCACAGCAATACCATAGAAGAACCAACCAATTTTTTTCTTTTTTTTTTGTACTTTTATGAACTTTTTGTGGACTGGGTGTTAAAAGTTCTTCATGAAACCAACAATAAAGAGTGTGGTTAGGATATGGTGTAACAGTCAAGTCCTAGCTTGCTTATTTAGACTGTGACAACACATGATAGATCAGTCCTTATTGAATATACCCACATGATTACTCTGTGGTGTCTGATGGCCACTGAGAGAGAAATGATTCAATGTTTATGTTATCAGGAAGAATGAGTTGTGACAGAAGAGAACTGTGTGTATAAAAAACAGTAAAGCAAACTGTGATAAGTTCTACTACTTTCCACAATACTCGCAAAATGGATTTAAATAACTATGAAAAAACAGGTTTAATGATATTTTGATTATTTCTATTTTTGGTGAATTATTCCTGTAGGCAGTGTTTTATGTTCACCAGGGTGTTGAGCAATGCCTGGGTTTCCATAAGGAGACTACACAAATCTATACAAATGTGATGCTGGCATCTAAACACTGGCCTTCAATTCCAGTCCAGATGTACAACCACTGATCCATGCAGAGCTAAATTCCATCCCGATGAGCTGATCAACAATCTCACTCTGGAAACCTTGGCCAGACCAGTGGAAAAAGAATCACAAGCTCCACAAACTACTGTACCAGCTTCTCTGCTGAAGTTTCTAAAAGAAAAAAAGAAAAAAATGGAATGGAATGCTGGGGAAATGTTTGCTTTATGCTAAAATATGGGAAGAACAAGAGAATTGATCAGAAGAAAGTTCATGAAGTGTTTATAGGCCTTGTTTAACAATCTAGACACAAACATTTACGAATGACAGCTAAAACCATTTCTATGTATCTTCATGCTGTTTGCTGGAACATCTATCTATCCATCTATATCCATCCATCCATCCATCCATCTATCTATCTATCTATGAGTACTGTATTTAACTTGGTTCCTGTAAAATTATTACATCTAAATATATCTTTTAAATTAAAAAAAAAAACTTAAACCTTGGGTTGTCAACGTTCTAAACCTCTCTTTAACCCTGGGTAGGGAATGGTTTCATACTTGTGATTTAGAAAATTAGTACTGCTTTTGTATTGTACTGAATTATAGCGAATTGTAGTAACAATATATTATTGTTAATACTGGCTAAATTATGAGCAGTGCGAAACTTGAAGCAAGATATCCTTGGATTCTGTTTACCCAGGGTTAAGAATGACCCAAGGTTAACGGTTTCAAATGTGGATGGCACTTAATGATATTACTCCAGTCTTAGAGCTGAACATAGTTGTACTATGACTGGCTGAACAGTTCTCCTGATGGGCTAAAAAGGAGGTAGCTCAACAAATTATTATTATTATTAAATTTTTTTGTCTGTGTGTATCAAAACATAAAAAAAATGTATACAATCAACACATTTTGACAGTTCTGACTTTATACTTGTCTCAGTTTAGCAGTTCATTAAGAGAAGTGGAGGAAGTAAACGTAGGGTCATACGACAAAAACCACAGGAAGTTTACATTTTCATTTTGCTTCATGTAACTAAACAAGACGGTTGATTAGGGATCTTACATTGTTCTAATTAAAAACAGTGTGTGCATCTGTGTGTAACTCTTCTTGAAGGGCCATTCGTTTTTGATTTCAGCTAAATGGGTTGGTTTGATTGACATGCAGTTTTAACAATGCTGCTCTTCAAGTGCTGTAGTGAGGTGCAATTAATACTGGATACACAAGCCGTCTGACTGACAGCAACTGTCTGAGGTATTACAACCCAGAAAGGTAAACTGTTCTCGCTTAATTTCAGCATATGGACTGCCCACCCTCAACTTGACAGACAGCCGGCAGCAAGGGTGTCTATTATCCTGTCTTTAGCCCAGTCACCTCTGCAACAATGCTTAACAAGCTTGTCTGCGAGGTTAACGCTTCACCCAATCCTGTCAAGCCGAGACGTTGTAATACATGGCGAGCGGAAAAAGAGCTAATTCCATTTCTTCCAAACAGGGAGAGAGAGAGGAGCAAGGGGGAGAAATTACAACCGCACTGTGATGGGGGACATCATGGCCTAGTCTTGTCAAACAGCATTAAGACTCAGAGGAAAAGGAAGCGCTGGGGGCTGACGGGAAGTAGCATTACCATTACATTAGCACCATTATTACTGAATGTGCGTAAGAGTAACTGTCACACAAAGGCAACATTAGGACAAATTTCTTTGCCAGAAATAAAGAAAACAAAGACGAGAGTTTTAAGTGACTCATAAAAGGTGTTGCTTAAATTCAAATGGACCCGGGCAAAAAATATCTGGGTGCCAGATGACAATAAAGCCTGGAGTAATGTCTGCAAAAATTTCAGCTTTTCAATCACAAAAATGTACAGCATATATTTTTATAGCTTTGCCATGACATTTTGAAATATCTAAACATTTAAATCAGTTACTTCAAATTGTAATAATACTCCATAATATCAGTCCCTCCAAAAAAACGCGATTATGTGATCGCCTGATTTAATGCATAATCAGCCAAAGGCCGCATATTTATGCTCGGTCGCATTTTTTCAAATACGCCACTCTTTTGCCGCATAAATTGCCGATTTCAGAAAGCAAAATATGCGGGGCTAGCATGATTTCATAATCCCTGTATTTTCATTGCAAGAAACTCACATATATATTAGCAGAAAGTTGAAAAATGTTGCGTTTACTTCACACAAGTAAAGCGCCATTTTCCCCCTTTTGCCATGGGAACCTTATGAAGTGATGTAATTACGTGACGTGAAGATCATCTGCAAACCCCGCAGTAAAACCAGGGTGAAACTTGAAGCGCGCAAATCGTTCTTATTTGGCAACAAAAATAAGCGCAAAAAACGAGCGAAGCAGTTTCCCGATTTGTTACATGACAGTGGAGCAAAATTATATTGTGAGAACTTGCGAAAACTGAGGTTTGATGAAATAGAGAAAAAAAGGTGATTCCCCTTCTCACTAGGCTACTAACACTGTTGTAGTTTCATTCAGAAGTTGATGCAACTTTACAGTTGTAAGATTGCACTTTTTTGTTACAGAACAGTACCAAAAACTTACAGTTGTAATTATATTAGTAGTATGTAAAATAATTTACGTTAAGTAAGAGATTGCAACTTAAATATTCTGTGATTTAGTATGCTCGCTTATCATAGGAAGTAATAAGAAATTACTCTTTACATTAAGGTAGTAGCCTTGTGAGAAAAAGGTGTTGGGGGAATCACCTTTTTTTTTCTTTTTTTCATCAAACCGCAGTTTTTTGCAAGTTCACGCAATTTCATCGCATAAAATTGCTAAAATATCCCGCATATTCCATCGCATTTTTTAAGAAAACGTGCCGCAAAATCAAGGATTTTTGCCCGCAACAATCACAAAAAAAAAATCTGTGTTTTTCTGGAGGGACTATAATATTACTGTTTTTGCTGTATTTTTATATATACATACATATGCACACTTTTTTTTTCCCACAGGACCCAGTGTGAAAATCCCTGCCTGATAATAATAATGCTACCACTTTAGTGTGTTCAGTTCTGGAGCTAGCTTTTATCAGGTGTGTGTTTGTGTGTGTCGCTGAGTCACATTTTGTCCTTTGTCTTTGTGTTCTCTGATGGAGGCATAAGTGAAGCTGCTGCAAACCTGAGAGCCCAAGAAAGAGTAGAAAAGGCAAAAGAGTTGGAGAGAGTTTCCATGTGTGCCTTTGAGATGCTTGTGGGTTAGAGTGGGCTCTATAACTGACATGAATGAACAACCACGCATATAAACATGGTCCAAAATTAACACCCACCAAGTAAAGCCTGGCTTTGCTGGAGCTAGCTTTTATCAGGTGTGTGTTTGTGTGTGTCGCTGAGTCACATTTTGTCCTTTGTCTTTGTGTTCTCTGATGGAGGCATAAGTGAAGCTGCTGCAAACCTGAGAGCACAAGAAAGAGTAGAAAAGGCAAAAGAGTTGGAGAGAGTTTCCATGTGTGCCTTTGAGATGCTTGTGGGTTAGAGTGGGCTCTATAACTGACATGAATGAACAACCACGCATATAAACATGGTCCAAAATTAACACCCACCAAGTAAAGCCTGGCTTTGCTGAATAAATAAAAGCGGTCACTGCCAGCTGGCAGGGCACTTTATTAGGAACCACAACATCATAAATGGTTTTATGTAATTGAAATAACAAAAATCTGTCTCTCTGTCTGATGCAGCTGATTTTAAGTGGCCACACAAACTGTACATGGAATGAAAAAAGTACAGTATATAATAAAACATAAGACAACACCACATAACATAATATAATGTATCATAATTTCATGTCCATAAACAAATACTTACAACTGATAAACCTTTTCAATCCAGGTGTCTCAAAATGTAATCTTGGCCCATATACAGCCTCCTGCAGAAACTGACACTAAGCAAGCCATTGACCACTCACAAATGTGTGTAAATAAGAGGACACACTGATCAGGAAAATACCGGCCCTGTGTCCTCTTCGGCAGTGTCACACTGTGTACATTTCTCACACAAACGACTGAACACAGCTCCCAGCGGCAAGGCCAGAGAATATGTGCTTGTTTCTGGCCAGATGGGCCTCTCAGCATGCCACTTCTGTCCCACACACACACACACACACACACACACACACGCACGCATATTCTGACACAAAAACAACACTTCACATTCAAACACAAATACAGACTCATAAACAGTCTTGCACACACACATACTCCCAGGCAGATGACAACCATGCTAACCTCATCTGAGCAAGGCCCTGTGATTAGTGCACAAACTCAGATACCCACATACGTTGTCCATGGTAGGGTGACATACATTTAAAATCACATTTAATTAATAACTGATATATATATAATTTAAAAATGCATCAATATAAAGAAACACAATCATAGAAGTATTTACCTACACAAGAAGACTCTTTTTATTTAATCAAACCTATAGTATTTGTATAGATTTGTGTACTATTGTTATAATACAGATTTTTGGATGATTTTTCAGAAATCATTCTAATACACTGATTTTGCACTCAAACATTTCTTACTAGTATGAATATATATATATATATATGTGTGTGTGTGTGTATGTGTTTGTGTTTGTGTTTGTGTGTGTCTACATGTGTGTGTGTTATATTTATATAAATGCTATAACAACAAAAAAAGAAATAGCCTGTAAGTCAACTCCAGTATATGAAGTATAGTCATGGTTTCCTTAAAAATATCCAGTGTGTTTCCCTGCCTACACCCCACTGACAGACACTGGCACAGCCTCCAGCATTCCCACAACCCTACAGTACATAGGACAAGCGGTTTGGAAAATGAAGGGATGGATAATCATGTTTTCCTGGCCATGTGAGATATGAGTGCTCCTCTGGATCCTTCCCCAGGGTTGCCTGCCAGATTCCCCCGATTTTCTAAATCAGTGCTCTTCACACAATCACTGTAGTGGACAGCTGTTCAGGGCTCAGGAGAGGAGAGCCAGGGGTTCTGGAGCCAAGACTGTGAACAATATTTTGTGTGACAGTGTTATAAAGGTGAGTCAGAGCTGTCAGCGGAGTCAACTCAGCAGGAAACATTGAGACCCATCTGCTGGGACTGAATCCCACATACAGACACACACAACTGAGAACAGACTCTCTTATTCACACAAACATATACACACAGGGAGAACATGTAAGATGGGCTCTTAGGCCTAGGGGAAATCACTAAGGAAAAGAGTAAAACATAGTTTTGAATTTTACTGTATATTATATCTTATTTATTATAAGAAAATGTAAATGTACTATGTGTACATACATGCATACATAAATAAGCAATGTTTGACACATGCCCTAGATGTCAAACTCAGACCTGTGCAGCACAAAATACACACACAGCTAGGCAGAAAAGAAGGTCAAGGGAGAAAGAGGATGAAACAATGAAGAAAGGGTATTGAATCCCCCACTATCCAGCGTAACTCAAGTTTATGGCCATTGCCTTGGTGTTTGATAAAAGCTTAAAGTGTCCTAGCCATCACTTCCTTCAGACTGCTCCATGAGAGATGGATTTGTCTGCCCTTAATTCAGCCATTGGCAGAATACACATGATAAATGAGAAAGCTGTGCAATCTCTCTTTCTCTCTCTTTCTTTCTAACAAGGACAAATGGTGCCTGTACCCTTCCTGTCTGCAGCTTCCATCTATGGGAAAAGTGTGTATGCCTTTGAGCATGTGTTTAAAGAAATATTTCACCCTCCCAAAAAGAAACTGTCATAATTTATCCTATTACAATGAATTGGGAAGCTTCAAAAAGGATGCAAATACTATTAAGGTATAATAACAGCTGTCCATATAAGTCTCCTGAAGTCATACTGTAGCATTGTTAGACTTAAATTCAGGTCAACATCTTCAAAAATCATGACTTCAGACCTAGCTCTCCTTGGAGCATGAGTGAATGAATTATTCTTTTGAGCCATATTCTTTCAATAAATCGGTTAGATGAATCAATTCAATGCAGATGTTCACAACACCATGGATTGTCAGTGAATTACTTCAATTTCCGTGTGTTTGTAAAACAAAGCTACTGTATGACTTTACAAGTTTTAAAATAAAGTGTATGGACCACGTTTGAGAGACATTTATTGCATTTATTGTTTTTTCTGTGCTTATAGGAATAGTTCACCAAAAACTGAAAATACTCCTAGTCGTGCAATACACAGGTTATTTTGTTTCTTCATTGGAACAGATTTGAGAAAATTACGTTATGGATCCTGTGCAGTGAATGGGTGCCATCAGAATGACTCTAGTCCATCAATTAATGCCTTATAACATGAACAGCTGTGTTTTTAAAAACCAAATCCATCATTAAGGCGTTTCAACTTTAAACAATCACTTCTTGCAAAAAATAAAAGTCCAGAATCCATAATAATGCTTCCTACAGTGGAAAAAAAATCCATCCTCTGTTGTCCTCTCATATCAAAATCCACACACGGCTCCAGACATTAACAATTAAGGAGCCATTAGCCGGGTTTCTATCCGAAGTTGTGAATTTAACTTGCGCACAAAATTGGAATAACGCACAAAACATTTAAGAAAAAGCACCGTTACCATCCAATGAGTCAAAGAGAACATAATCCACACTTCCTGATAAACTGGCACTATACATAACTAAGAAATGTAGGAGAAGCTACTGAATATAATAATTCTCCTATATAATAAATTGCTTTCGGAGGTGGATGCTGCTGTTTGGGAATGCAGTCGTTTAACTATTCTGGGAGGCAATTATACAGAAATACTTTGATGACAGATTTTGTTCGGTCATTTCCAAATGACCATATAACAACATTTCAGATGCTGTGAAACAAGATCGGTCAGCTGGTTAGTCAGTATTTGCCGTCCCATAGCGCAAAGTCACATTACTTTTTTGATGCACTTGGAGGAATTTATTCGCAAAATGTATTTCCATCTCCCATTATTCACGTTAACTCTTTTCACACAAGTCAAAAACCACCTCAAGCGAGCGTAAAAACTTTTTAGAAAATTTTTGCTAGTTTCAGTCCGGCGCCGTTTGCATTTTCCCGTCCAGCGCCACATCATTTAATTAGCAAATGCATTTGCGCCCATTTGTGTGCATGGGGCGTGCTGGTCTAAAAAAGACGTGTGTTCAGGTGCATTGCTATTTTAATAAGCTGAAAATAGACTGCACCACAGACCAGCTCCAACCTCGTCAAAGTCAAAGGTTTTTTAAAAAGCACGTGGTAGAAAATGCGCCTCTGGGCAGGTCCACAGTGCGCGTTTACTTTGCTTATTACACATAGGGATGCACACGAGCAGATCGGTTTCTTTGTTTGAGAATCATTCAGCTCTTCCGCCAACAAATTCCGCCATGTAAATAGCGATCCGCCATGGCGCGAGCGCATCTCGCTCTTAAAGGGAATGGGAGATGACACTCTGGTTGGTTTATTGAACGTTACGCTCATTTGGACACGCCCTGAGTGAACCTGTGCCGTACGCTTTACACTCTTCGTGTAGATCGTTAAAATCGGGCCCATACTATAATGTGTTTAAATCTCATCTTTTCTTGTCTTAACCAGCATTTAAATCCATCTTGTAGATTCCTTTGTGTAAACATGCTATAAATACTCATTACCAAAACAAGAGGATTTCATAATTGCCACAAACACAAAGAGCAATAGTGCAACACCTCGCAGCAACAATAACAAGAGTGACTAATTTAATTTTCAACATAAAAAAAAGTCCCCCCCCCAAAAAAACAGCGCCATCCTCTTCTCATTCATCCTTAATGACTGAATTAATCAGCAGTGTCTTTTCGGATCTAATCTTAGAGGACACAATATTTATTATTCTCTATCTCCCCCCACTTTAGCACTTTTTGTAAATCAGTCCACATTTTTGTCATTGTGTAATGCCAGAAAGACCCAACAAACCACCAGCGTGCCTGTAAAACCTGGTGTCATATTAATTACCTCTGATTAGATCAGTAATAAATGTTAGGCTGCTACATAGATGGCTAATAATCATCTGCAATTACTTGATTCAAATGAGCTCTGCCTTAATGAAGTCAGATTGTCACACCTTTTCTGTTGTTCAGTCATTGTCAGTGAAGACAGACATACGCAGCTTTGAGAAATTAACATGACTGTAGTTTTACATCACCTCAATACACAATCTAATCATGATTTAATTTTGTAAAGAAATTCACAAAAACACATACAGAGAAGTGTCTCAGTTAAGTAAATTGTAATTAGATGCAAATGGAAAACATAAAAGTTTAAGGTTGAAGCACTAAATTGACTAACTGAAAATAAAAACAAAAGCTGTTTTTGAACAGCTTTACTCAACCATGTGCTGAAGCTCATGCACAGGATTGTGGAAAATCTTTAAGAAACTAATCAACCAAATACAAGGCCTATATGTTTTCCTGTTTGAAAAGATAAAGTTGGACTCACAGGTCTGTGTTTCTTCTGCAGGTGTTTCTTCTTCTTGCTGTGTGTATGGGCCAGGCGAGGGTTGTTCTCCTGGTCAGAGTGGTGATGCTGGTGGTTACTGTGGTTGAGTCGGCCCTTGTGTAGGTCCAAACTCAACCCGTTCGGCACTCGGCCGGGCTTCTTCTTGCGCAGCGGTCCTGCCTGGTTCTGTCTCCGCTCGTGGGGCTTCAGGGTCATGTCCTTCTGCCAGAAAAAAAAATAATTAAACATTTTGACACATGAATTTCATTATAAATACATAAATACACTTTTCATTATAAATTTTATTGTGAGAAATTCGTTACTATACAAATAAAAAAAAAAATTAAGGATTATAATATTTTATCAAAATGTAAGAACCTCTAAGCCTCTAAAATGACTTTTCTGAATGCAGACTTAACTAACACTCAGAGCGAAGACAAAAATGGTTGTTGTAGTCTTATAATAATGTACACTTCTCAAGATTCAATCAAATCTCAATAAATAAAATCAAACCTTTCTCAGACAGCATTTCCCACTATACACTACCGTTCGAAAAGTTTGGGCTCAGTAAGATTTATACATTTCATACATTTATTTAGCAAGGACACATTCAACTGATCAATAGTGACAGTAAAAATATTTGTTAAGATTTTTATTTCCAATAAACACTGTTCTTTTTAACTTTATTCATCAAAACGGAAACATTACGCAGCACAAAGGGGAAGTCGTGGCCTAGTGGTTAGAGAGTTTGACTCCTAACCCTAAGGTTGTGGGTTCGAGTCTCGGGCTGGCAATACAATGACTTAGGTGCCCTTGAGCAAGGCACAGAACCCCCTAACTGCTCCCCGACTGCCCACTGCTCCGGGTGTGTGTTCACAGTGTGTGTGTGTATTCACTAATGTGTGTGTGCACTTTGGATGGGTTAAATGTAGAGCACGAATTCTGAGTTTGGATCACCATACTTGGTTATGTAAATGACGTGTAGTTTAATGTCATTAAGGACCAATAATAAACAGCATGAAGACCATTCCTTTTACAAGCTGAATGTATTGTGTAAGAAAACACATTGCACAACCTATGCAGTACACACTTCAGTAGGCGTATGCTTGTCATCCTCCAGCAAACATTGTTCTGCCAAGCTGCTAAATAAAATAATCTTTACCCCACAGAAAAACAAGCATTTTGATAAAAGGAGTCTCAAATACAGCAGAGGAAGCAGAGGAGCAGTGCTCCGGTCTGACAGAACTTTCTCATCCACAGAGGACTCGAGACAGGAAGATCAATATTCAATATGACAAAGCTTGTCTCTGCAGGGGAGCAGTGTATCTTCACATATCTCTGCTTACAGAACCAATCAATTACTTTATTATACTCCAGCTACGGAGAGATAGATACTTCCCGTGCCAAAAACAGCACACTAAAGGAAGGAAAAAGTGAGACATTAGACACAGTTTAGAGTAGGAGAGAATACTAGAAACAGCACAGTGATTCAGAATATTTAACTTGATGAAAAGAAAAGAATATACTTAAAGAATACATTAAAAATGTATTCCATTTCAACAAAAACATTAAGCACAACTGTCTTCAACATGGATAATACTAATGGCTGTTTCCTGAGCACCAAATCAACATATTAAAATGATTTCTGAAGGATCTTGAGACACTGAAGACCGCAAGAATGGCTGCTTAAAATTAAGCCTGGCCATCACAGGAATAGATTACATTTAAAAACAGAAAATGATATTAAATAGTTTCTACTTTAAATGATTTTCCCACTAAAACTGGGGAGGAGTGCTATAGGAACTTTTTTTAGGGATGAAGCAAATTAATCCTTGAATCTTTTTGAATTGATTCACTGAAGCTGACAGATTGAAGTGATTCACAAAAATAAATAATCATAAATTATTTTGCTACTGTAGTTTAAACATCTCTGCTTTAACACTTTCATACATAACTTACAACTTTAGGTATCTCAAAACTAATCTAATGTCACACTGTCCAGCAATCTCAATGGCAAAATAAACTGCATTACAACCTTTGTCCAAAAACACACAGACCAGTTACACAATGATGGGCAGCAAACTGCTGTTTTTGCAGTCAGCCAGTGTTTCCATGTATCTGATGCAAACTGTATGTGGAAAAAGACCTTCTACTCTGCAAGTGTGTGTGTGTTTGAGAGGAGATACACCATCAGCCCTCATCCGCTTGCGGATCATCATTTATCATGTTAAACTTATGTACCAAATCAGATTACATGCTTCAGAGACATTACATGTTTAATAGCCTTGTTCTTGTACTTGAAGTCAGAAACATCAAAAGAACTCTCGGCTGAGCAGACAGCATGTTAGGACTGCAAGATATGACAGGCTGATAACCAGCCATCAGCTCTTCAGCTCTGATAGAGCACTCCGGGTATCTGTGCTGAGGGACAACCTCTATTCATGCCATATCTCTCTATTCAGCCATCAGAATCATTCAGACTCAAAAAATCAAGCTGTAGTTGATTCATTTCAGCTGCTTGAGAGGAGAAGCTCCTCATAGATGACATTGAGACGAGGATGAGTATATGTTCAGACATAATACTTGCTATATTTGAAAGGAAGCAATATGTAGGCATGGAATACTCAAATGAATAGAAAAAAACAGTGTATCCCACAATGCAGTTGACCACTTTTAATGTGATGAATGACTGCCAAACTGCCAAAAGTTAATAATATATCACTCATAATTGCACTAAAAATACAACAAAATCAAAAATGAAAATGACTTTCAAATTTTTTAACACACAGTTTGAAAATACACACTAAGAATTACACTAACCTTTGCACTTGTGTATTGCACTTTTATTGCACTAATGGATCATGTGACAACAATGTACCATAATACAATTTAACTTTTAAAATTGCTGTTTTAACTGGTATATGAGATATGTAAAACTAGTATGCAGTTGACAGTATATTCTGAATGGAATATTCAGTATGTTTTTCTGACAGAAAAGCGCATGAGATTATTGAGGATATGGAAAGTGAGTTTGTCAAGTATGCAGAGCGTGAACTTGAATGGCTTTTCCACAGCAATCACTTCCATGATCACTAGCGCTCGAGTGTGTGCTGAATTACAGCCAAGGTGGGCCTGGGACACATGATTAAATGGATGGGCCTGATTCCATGAGCTTTTCTTCTGCAGGAACTACAGTGATCTTTCGACAACATGGCAAACTTCATTAATCCATCTGTGAGCACATCTGGCCTGAATGTGCGTCTTTCAGTGTGAATTAAGTACAAAAACATGTGATGCTGAAAGAAGAAACATAAGAAGTTCACTCTGGGAAAACATCTGACGATAAATTGCTCATTTATACTTGTCTAGTTTATTCTTGGAGAAAAAAAACAACTTAAAACCTACTTTTTTGGTGAAGACCTGTTTTCTATTCTAGAAGTAAGAAAAGAGTAGCCTTTTTTCTGCACATTTTATTTATCTGTCTTCCTTTGCCTGTAGCATTCTTATCATACAGCACATACAGAGATTCAGAATGAGTGCAAAAAACTTCAAATAAAAAAAAAAAAACCCTGCTTTCAACCTTCTGCTATGTTAAAACAAAGGCTTCCATTTAAGAGAAAACTTGTTTTTGTTTTATTTGTATATTTTTTGCCATTTCCCAAGAGATTCAGCGAGGTAAACTCTGGATACAAGAACATCTACCCACAAATACACATAACACAAACTCCCAAGAGTTCACTTTGCTGCCTTGCTTTCTAGAAGTTCTTCTTTTGCTGTGGGGACTTTAAACACCTCCGTACTCTCTCACAGACATCCCTCAAAGGCAGCAGCTTTCAAGTGCAAAGTAGGTTTTTACAGTCTACATGGGTTTTTTATCTTTCATCTGCTTTACCGTGAAAATGTAATGATGTCGGAACAGAAAGAAAGACACATTGAGACAACAGACAGACAAATGCACAGACATTCCCATTCAGATTTATCAGCCAAGCAGATTCTGAATCCAACTTTTTGGATACAAAATTAAATAAAACGAACAAAAATAAAATCAATTTAGAGTTTTACACTCTGAACAACATGTTTGTCCTCCTGATTCATTAGTGACACATACGAGGGCTGTGCTCACTATCCTACAGATGCAGGGGATGCTGACGAGGCAAACAGGAAAACTCCCACTCCCTTTACCCAGCAGCAAATGAGAGAGACAGAAAGAGAACAGCATGGGAGACCTGCACTTTGATCCCATTCCGTGATTACACCCCTGTTCTACAGCAGAGCCACTCCAGGGATCAGTTCCCATGCCATGCATAACTACACAGGCTTTTGTAAGACGGAGAGAGATTCTGTCCATGGCCTCTGTTTTATTACTCTTATCTGTGGCCCCGAGGGAAGATATTATTTCTTTAGCCAAAAAAGAAATACAGAAAAAACTCCACTAACAGGAAAGCACACAACAAAGTGTTGCTTTGAGACGGCACTAGAAGCAATAGGCTTTTGTGACCAAGCGATCACTGATTTAGAAAATATAACACAGCAATTTAGTTCCATTCCAAAGATGGATGGAAGAAGTGAAGTAGATGAAAAGAGAGGGGAGGGGACCTGTGCCCTCCACATGAGTGGGTAAAAACCACACATCCATCTGTCTTCCCTCTGAGTCAGGCTCTACACTGCTTGTTTTTCAGGGAAAAAATAAATAAATATTCTAGTGTAAGATAGGAATAAAGGCACGTTCACAACAAGAACTATAACTATAAAGATAACAATAATGATAACTACATTATCATCTAGGGGTGCACGATAAATATCGGCCGATAATCAATGTGCATCTCATCAGTAAAGCCGGTTCTCTAATCAGCAGTAAATTGCGTGATTTTGCATAGAGTACCATTACTTCACAGAGCCGTTGTTAACTGACAAGCTGCACAAATCCACACTGAATGTGGATTAATCATTAATGTGCATTATCGGCAGATATTTATCGTGCACCCCTTTTAGCATCCACACCAAGGTGCAGTAGCATTCTGTTTTTATAAGCATGCACTACAATTTAGTCATCTGCTTTTTTAAATGCTCAAGCTCTTTAAAGCAGGATGAATTCAGATTTATTCAGATTGCCCTTCAGCAAGTAGAAAATATACAGAAACTGGATAACGTTATCAAAAAACTAAGTTCTAAATTAAATATAGATGAATCTTTAAAGTTACAAAAGTTATTGATTCTCTCTTTTTGTCTTTTGTTCTTTGATTATCAGACATCACAGTATTCTGGGTTATTATGTTATTTTGACCACTGCTGAACATGACGCAGATCTGACACATCGTAACTCTTTACCTTTTCTGACCCACTTCAGCTCTTAGAATCTCTACTAATGATGCTGATGAATTGAATCAGTTTTGAAAACCACTGTATTTCCAAGATATGTTCTTTAATTTGTCTCATATATAAAATATACTTGCATTCATGCACAATTATAAGGTAACTTTAATCCCCTTTTTAGTAATTTCATGACTTAATTGATGACATTACATTTTCTTGGTTTCTTTTGCACTTTAATATATAATAAACGATATACAGCGCATGTTTGTGTCTGGATTTGAAGAGTGCATCCTATGAGCACAGTACCGGCTGACAGGACGAGTACATTGGTTTTTATTGACATATGGCTTGACAACATCTCATCTGACCACAGTTCATAGTTCTACAGAAGCTCCTCGTCACCTGTACGTTTCAACACTCGTTTGACTTGTGCCTGGTGCTGAGGTGAGTGCACGTCTGAAAAGGAGGCTTGTCAAGAAAAAATAAAAAAGCAGCAGTTGTAAGTGAGGTGGCCAACCTTAGTTCCACACCTGCTTTAATTGTATTAAATATTTTTAGCTTTAAACTGAAAATAAATAAATACATTTAATTGCTTACATTACCATGTTCATTTTGACCGCAATAATATATTACATTACATGTAGACATTTAGCAGATGCTTTTATCCAAAGCGACTTATAAGTGAGAACAACGGAAGCAATCAAAATCAACAAAAGAGCAATGATATGCAAGCGCTATAACAAGTCTCAGTTAGCTTAATGCAATACATATGCAATATATGTTCAATATATCCAACAATATATTCAAAAACCCATTCTGTATGAAGTTTTTGTACCCATGGGGACCTCAATGTAGGTCCCCGCTTTGACCCCCATGAGTTGGTGTTTATTCAGGTTTAAGTTCCCATCAGTTTAGAAAAAAACAGCATACACACATTAAGTGACTCGAGGCCATGCATTAAAGACTTATTGCTTTAGTAACAGCAGGGGAGAACAAGCCAATAGCCTTCAAACGCAGGTTAAAAGAAATTAACTCTATTACAACAAAGGTCAACCACCCTCCACCATCCGGCACTCATCAAAGAGAATATTTCATTAGCCCAACTCAATAAAACAAACAATAAGAGCGGGTTTAAAGATGTATCTAATTAAAGGCAAGGGCTAAGAGTGTGAATCCTCAGAGGGAAGGGGAAATGAAGACCCCATTCAGACTGAAGAGGTCATGCATGGTCAGCATGAAAGGCAAACATCTTGTTCTGAAATCAATCACCATGACAGGAAGGGAGAGGAGCTCGTGCTTTGAAGCCCTCTGCCTCTTTCCGTCCAAGTAATGGAGCTCAATCGCTGACAGATGGAGGGAGCGGCGGGGGGAAACGAGGGAACGAATAAACGAACGAGCGAATGAAGCAGTCTGTGTCCATGGGGGGGAAGTAGGTCATTCACGCTTGGGAAGTTCATACAGATTCACTGTAACAAAGCTGTTCCTTTAATAACAGAAATCTGGGACGAACTGTATTTTCATCACATTCTAAAAAAACATTTTTTAAACAAAATGTTCACCAGAGGTCATATTAGCTAAACATCCAAACCCAGAACCCTATCTTATCCGTTTAGAAACCATGACAGTATCATTTAGGATCTTCATTTAGAAAACCTTAATTTATGGTTTAAATGGACAGTTCACATAAAAATGAAAATTCTATCATTTACTCCCCTTCATGTCATTCCTATAAACCCTTGTTTCCATCCCAGGATTAAAAAATAGTGACTGTGACTTCATCTTACAATTCAGACTTTTTTGTTTTTAATTTGCAAGTTATAAAATCAGATATAAATGTGCAATTCTGAGAAGAAAAGTTGGAATTGTGAGATAAATTCACATTGTGAAAGAAAAAGTCAGAGATAAATAACCTTTTTTATTCTGCGATGGAGAACAAAACTCAGAATTCAGAGAAAAAAGTAAGAATTATGAGTTTATATCTGGCAATTCTGAATTTGTAGTTTTCTCAGAAGAATTCTGAAATAAATTTAAAAAAAAAAGCAAAAGGAAGAAATTATTATTATTATTATTATTATATTATTATTATTATTATATAAACCATATGGACTTTCTTCTGTGGAACACAAAGTTATATTTTTATAAATGTTTTAGTGTTATCAAACATAATATAACATGATAGTCACTTTAGCATGGTTGTTTAGTGTACTAAATGATTAGCCAAGAGCTCTGCTACAGTTCTAAGGAATACAATCACACTGCAGGAAGAGACGCATCAAAGAGCAACTCAAGAGCACCTTAAAAGCTGCACAACAGGTTGCTTTGTGAGAGTTGTCTTTTATGTTATGAGAGGGCAAAGTCTTCTAATTCAATTCACGTAAGACAAAAGAATCAATTGGTCGGAGAGCAACGTCTGGATTTAGCCCAGGCAATTAACATGATTATAATAGTCATTTCATTTTACGGGACAAAACACTTTTCCAACAGCTGGCTTCAGCTAGTTTTTCAACATCAGGATGAAGAATAAGAGGAAACTCAAAAGGGGCTCTGGGGGTAATTATTAAAAATGTAATAGCTTTATAACTGATGAGTACAAAATAATGAATAATTATTCATGGCTTTCATGTTTGATCCCCAACCTCTGCTAGACACTGCTAGAAGTTCACATGAGACCCATTTCAGTGTTTTTACTGCTTTTAATCACAAAGCTTCAAATAAAATAGTAATTTTAATGTAAATTCAGTTAAACAGGTCAAATAAAGTGTACACTATTACATTCCATTATCACAACAAATGCATTATTAAAGCAGTAAAGCCAAGTCGTGGTCTAGTGGTTAGGGAGTTTGACTCCTAACCCTAGGCTTGTGGGTTTGAATCTTGGGCCGACAATACCACAACTTAGGTGCCCTTGAGCAAGGCACAGAACCCCCAACTGCTCCCCGGGCACCGCAGCATAAATGGCTGCCCACTGCTCCAGGTGTGTGTTCACAGTGTGTGTGTGTGTGTGTGTTCACTGCAATGTGTGTGTGCACTTTGGATGGGTTAAATGCAGAGCACAAATTCTGAGTATGGGTCACCATACTTGACTGAATCTCACATCACTTTAACTTTTTTCACTTTCACATAGTGCTTTCACACAGCTGTATTTTTTTGATACACTTCAGACATATTCTAATGGCTTGGCTTAAGACACTATAGTATACACTGTCAACCAAAAGATAGGGGTGAAGAATATTTTTTACAAAATGTACAAAAATATAGTAAAAAAATAGGTATGTTGTGAAAAAAAAATATAATAATAATAATAAACAAATATTCTGGTGGTGCAAAAGCTGAATTTTCAGCATCACTACTCCAGTCTTCAGTGTCACAAAATCCTTCAGAAATCATTCTAATATGCAGATTTGAAGCTCAAGAAACATTTCTTATCATTATCAATGTTAAAAACAGTTGTGCAGCTTAATATTTTTGTGGAAACCGTGATGCTTTTTTTCCAGAACTCTTTGATGTATAGAGATTTCAAAAGATCTACATTTGTTTTAAATAGACAACTTTGTTTAATAAATGGCTTTACTATCAAGTAATAAAACTGGAACAACTGCCTTCTTTTTAAAAAACAGATTTATTCCATAGCGAAACAAATTACTCTGTATGAATGAGTCAATAAATCATTCACTGAGTCGATTTGATTGAAACACTGACTCTTACAAATAAAAGGAGTGACTATATTTATGAGCCAGTCACTGAATCTTTCATTCGAGTTGGTTTATAAACTATTTCATTTAGGACATTGGTTAAATGTTTTAAGTATATATAAGTAACCGTTAAAAATGTGTGCTTTGCTCTTTTGTGTTATATTAAAGCCTTACAGTAGTAGTATATGGTTCAGTAATTTGTAGTATATTATATTGTACAGATTATATGACGTAGGCTATAATAAAGAGTGACAGCATACAAAGAGCAGACTGTAATGCAGCAGATCGCATATACAGTAGTTAAGTGATCTGAGTGAGTGTTGTAGAGAGCGTGAACCCCTTTTGAGTTTTCTTATTTTAAATCCTGATGTTGAAAAACTGTCTGAAGCCAGCTTTTGGGAAAGTGTTTTTTAATTGCCTGGGCTAAATCCAGCTTTGTTCTTCGCCCAATTGATTCTTTTGTCTTCCATGAATGCTGAGTGCTGAGTAACACTGCAGTATGTACAATGTTCTCACTGAGGGCTCGTCCATCCAGGGTGACACTTGTCCTGATTCTTCACCCACCGGCTAACAACACCCACACACAGAATTTTACAAAGTCTTCTAAAGAAGAGCTCTACTCCCCACTTATTACACAATCTCTATCAGTTTCCCCTTTCACAGCTTTCTCTCCCTTTCTCTCTAGCTGCAGTGACTCACGGGCAGTAATCCAAACTAACGCCTCAGGGATGCTGAGGTTCATTACACATTCAAACACTCCATAAACACACTAGATTCTGCAGGTCTTTTTAAGACTGTGTGTTTTGGATGCTGATGTCAAATCACTAAAAAAAGGCAGCCCATCGGTCAGCAAAATGTTGTATGCTCTCCATCACTGGTTTATGCTGTTGTGATGTTATGCTGTCTAGATGTTGAAATCTAGATGTTTTAAATGCTTATGCTGCTCAAAAATGCTGTACAGGCAGGCAGCTCACCCCGACTCAGGGCCAAATCAATAAGAAGTTGAAGTAGATGCATGTAGATTTCATCACAAGTTTCTTATTTATAACTAGACAGAATCCAGATGTTATCTTTGCTGATATAGCACTTTATCAAGTACTTGATATTATTTTCAAAAGAAACATATCTCCCTTCTTTATAAATTAGGTTTATTTACTAAAGTCAGCAGTATTTGCTGTGAAAAGCATTTGGCAAACTCTATTTAAGTACAAAGAGATGTGTATTTCATTGCATGTTCAAATGATAGAGAAGAGCATAATAACCGACCGCACAGTTTAGCCGAATCTAAATAAACCGCAGTACTAGCGGGTGTGATTCATTCATATTAAATTCCCTCTCCATCTCTCACACTCATTTGCTTTTCTTTCTTTCTCCTGCCATTTTCTTTCCAGTGGTCAAGATCCTAATTGCTGCCATCCAATTCTCATCTGTCTGTGTAAAGCTGATAACATATAAAAAAGTGCAGGTCATACAAAAGAAGAGCAGTTAGTGCTAACGATATTATATAACGTACTTTTGTATGAAAAAACAACAACAAAACCTTTTAATGTACATTTTAATTAAAAACACATCTAAGAAACAGTAAAAAAACAAAGAAATATATCATGGGTGAAATACATCACACACATAAACATGTTCCCATAAACCTTTTTGGTGACCTCATGCCTGTCTGCTTGCGGGATTCTGTGGCGTGATCTCCTTGTGTCGTACAGGCAATGTTGCCTAGCAACAAGGTAGAGAAAGCAGATCATTAAATTTTGCTGATGAAGTCTAGCCAGCAACAGCCACAGAGCGAGAGATTGCATAATCCATATTATATTACATTGTGTCATTCTCTTCAATTTTATCTATACTCCATTTTTCTTGCACACTACTTTCTTTAGTGTACATATATATATATATATATATATATATATATATATATATATATATATATATATATATATATATATATATATATATATATATATATATATACACATACATTTATATACATTTATTATAGGGCCCTACACTGTCATTGAAACTAAAGTTCAGTGTGACGTGGAAAAGTAGAACATGTCATTTAGAACTTATTTCCATCAACACATTCAGCCACCCTGACTGTAAGGCCTGCTCCTTAAGGCGAGCATACATGGTGCGATTTTTGCTGTCGTACGAGTTCGCATGCGATTTTTTTCAATCGTGTGGAAATCGCGTATGCTCGTATGGTCGCGGCTCGTATCATTTGCGATGAATTACGAGCTGAGCAGAGTGGCTTACGAGCACTTCCCAACCTCCCGATCATTTTTAAACATGTCTAAAAAGTTCGTGAGCTGTCGGTTTGAATTCGTGGCATTGGTGCGGTTGAACGAGCCGATTTGTTGATTTATCTGAAGTTGACCAATCACGAACTAGGAAAAGCACAGAAGAAGAAAGACGAAGACGGCAGCGCCACGGTGAATGTGGACTATTGACCAGGAGGATAAACTCGATGAAGTCTGAGAGGAACAGCGAGCGCTGTATGTTTCTAGCAACGTCTCTCTCTCTCTCTCTCTCACACACACACACGCATATGTAGTTTACGGGGACTCTCCATAGACGTAACGGTATTCTATACTGTATATTCCCATACACCACCACCTCTATCCATCACAGAAAATGCATGTTTAAAATTTATATTAAACACCGTAGGCTATAGTATTTTTTAAAACCATTTGGTTTACGAGGGCACAGGAATTGTCCTCACCAACCATGTTTACATTGTAATACCTATTTCAGATATTTATAAACCAAGAACACACACAGGGTGACCAAACGTCCCGGTTTTCTATTGCTGAAAAATAACCTGTACGTGTAGGAAACCGTCACGGCTCGTATCAATATTTGATATGCATTTATGAGAGAGGGAGAGCAGTTATATTAGGCACGTTCCACTTGAAGCAGCACTGCACAGAATGATCACCTGTATAACATCAAAGTACCGCGAGAGCGATTCGAATGCATTGGATATGTGTGCTCTCTTATCACTCTCGCTGTACTTTAATGTCATACAGTGATCCTTCTGTGCGTGCAGCGGTGCTTCAAGTCGAATGCGTCTATCAACTTCGTGCGATTGCTTCTGGAATTCGCGGGTTGTAAAATCGTGTCGTATATCATCTCGTCCGTACGATTTTCAGATAAACTCACTCGTGCCGAGTGCGTGGACATACGGTCTTCCGACCATCTTAATTCGCACCGTGTACGCCCGCCTTAACAGACAGCTGGATCAAATCTTCTCTCAGCCCAACTGTTCCTACAGCTTCAATTCTACAATGCCAAAACAGCCTCACGCCAATGGACTGATGATTCTAAGACTGTTAAGTTCTCCACTACACGTACATTAACCACCACAGAAATACACAAACCCCAACCTTCCCGAGGGCCATGACGGGCCAACTGCTCCAGTGCTGGCTTGAGGAGCTTTAAACTAACATTGTAACGTGAAGCCTCTCACTCTATCTCTACACTAATTAGAGCTGAATCGAGAGAATACCACATCAGTAAAGTAGATTTAACATCTTACCTCAAGTGAGCTAATGAGAGTTTAGACTCATTCTGAAAATCTGATTGACTGCCCGCGGACTCTGTAAAATACTGGCATGACTGTGGTAAAGACACATCATGAGCCAATCATGAGCCAAATTCTACAACACAAAATGTTTTGAGTGAAATAGTCCAAACAATGAAGCAAAACATCAAGAGCAGCTGAACACAAGGATATTACATAAAGTGAAAGCTTTGGTTCTAATGCATTAAACATATGACAGACAGACAGACAGACAGACAGACAGAAGCGTCTTGTCCAAAACTGCATATCAAAGTGAAAAGAAAATTGGACTTATTTTTCAAACGTCTGTCTCTATAGACTCTATTTTTTTTCTAATGAAAGCATTGCTGTTATCGTTGCAGATACTAAGGATCAGGGATTTTTAACAACTCCCAAACTAAGGATTAACCTCAGTTTGTAACTTGTCGTGTAAAATGCTAGAGACGTGGGTGAAATCTCAAATCATGTAACTTTCGAGGAGATATATTACTCTACTGAGCAAGCAGATACAGTAATATTTTCTTGATAAAACAGGTGAAAAAAATTCCATAGAATTACAGTGCAGGAGAGACTCGAGCCAACACTTAAAAAAATTATCAGCTACAAAAAACAAAGCACTCAATGTGCTTCTGACATCTTGTATGTGATCTCTCATGACATTGCAGATTTTTCTGATTGCTCTGATCCTGCATACCTCTACTGGAATCCAGCAAGAAAGAAAGCCAACTGGTATGTTTGGAAAGTTGTCAAACCCACATCTGCGGCCACTGACAGGACAATAACAGCACACACACACACACAATCATGTAAGAGGGTTATTATTTGGATAATAAAAGTATGCTAGTTATTGTCTGATTAGGTTTCAGTTCCATAATTAACATTTAGGTACTATCTATAATCAGACTTCTCTTCCACACATCATGTGTAAGTAAATCATGTGTGAGTAAACAAACAGCATGTTGTGTTTACACGGCACGGCTGAGAGATGGTTCTGAAGCACGAACGACAGAAACAAGCAGTTGTTATGCCGTAAAGTCAGCCTTTCGTGACAAAAACAAACCCATCTAACCTTTCTCTCGCTCCCTGAAGAGTGCTGTCTGATTAATACGTTTCCAGACAACCTCCTTCATCTCTCTCTCTCTCTTCCGTCCACCAGAACAATTATGACTCTTAACAGCACTAGATGAACCTCACAGTGAAGTGACCTGCACATGGTTAATTGGCTCCCCTCTAGTAGAGAGTGGCCATCTTCTGTTGAAGTTGCTCCTTTAGATGGTTGTATCAGACCATCTGTCTGCTCTTCCATTAGAAACGCAGGCCTGCATGTTTGTCTAAGTGTGATACTGCCATGATGAGACATTGAAACTGTTGATCAAAACGAGAGATCTGTTCTATGTTAGTTGATATTCCAGCCTGACCTGATGCGATATAGAAGGTGACACAACCCTTGTTCATGAATATGAATACATAAACCTGAAAAATGTTAACAGAGATACAGTACATTAGAAAAGGTTTAAATTCACCTAAGAGCAATAAATATCCACTGCTGACTGACTCCAGGCTAACGTCTTCCGTTTCAGACACAGAAAATAAGATGTAAAAAATTCAGTGGACACAAAACGTAGCCTCAGATATATATGAAGTAATGCTCTAAAAATGACTAACGATGTATAAAACAGAAAAAAAGGAGAAGGGATGCTATAAAATCATACAGAAGCTGTAGGCTACGATGTCCTTTGCTAGCTGTCAAACAAACTGAGTGACAGACTGGAGACTGCTGCCGTGCCACCGGGAATCAATTACAAACCAGTGAAGCAGAAGTACGGACACTTTAATGTTGAAGGGCTATACATTTTCACACTCTCACACACACACACAAACACATAGACTTGTGTCATAGACTTACTTTTGTGAGGGGCACCAGTCGCAGATCTCTTGGTGGTCTAGGTTAGTGGTTCCCAAACTTTTCTAAATTTTTTTTTTAAATATACAACGCCTTTCAAAAGTTAGAGTCAGTAAGATTTAAGAAAAAATAACAAATAAATAGTTGTATTCAGAAAAGATGCATTAAATCAAATAGATATATAATATTACAAAAGATTTCGGTCACACTTTATTTCAACTATTAACTTTGACTTTTGCCTAAAACTCCTAATTAAGTTTAGTTTAGGTACTTAAGGTACTTACTTAAGTTTAGGTATTGGGTATTAGTACTTTATTAGTACTAATAAACAGTAATAGGGATGTCCAGATCCGATCACATGGTTTCAGACTCGATCGGAAACTAAATATATATATTAGGGCTGCACAATCACATGCGATTGTCATGCGTGTCTCGTTAATAAAGCTGGTTCTTTGATTAGCAGAAAATATCCATCATCTGCTTTCAAATGGAGCGTCACTTACTACACAGAGCCATAGTTCTCTGACAAGCTACGCAATATCGCATCATAATCGCAGAGGAATCGCATGCAGCCCTAATATATATATATATATATATATATATATATATATATATATATATATATATATATATAATCAGAAATCTCTGGCTCGGCGCCAGCCAACGCACAACATTCTAAATCCCATATGTGGGACCATCCTCCCAGGGGCACTGAAATAAAAATCCCAATCCCATCCCCAATCTTAACATTGATAGTGAATAACAAGAGATGTTTCTTGAGCAATGAATCACCATATCAGAATAATTTGTGAAGGATCATGTGACACTGAAGACTGGAGTTATGGCTGCCGAAAATTCAGCTTTGGTGAGCATAAGAGAAAAAAAATATTCTATGCATAAGACAAGTTTCATTCAATTCTTCATTTTCCAGTATATTAGTATAAGACCTGGGTTCAACTCCCATCGTAATGCAGTATGTGAGTGAGCAGTGCACCCTGATACACATTTTCACTCTCATAGACACACAAGCTCTTCTGTGTGGGCACCTGATAAAATGATTACACACCA
Organism: Carassius gibelio; assembly: GCF_023724105.1. Lineage (NCBI taxonomy): Eukaryota > Metazoa > Chordata > Actinopteri > Cypriniformes > Cyprinidae > Carassius > Carassius gibelio. Next base: position 11,126,130 of record NC_068380.1, on the reverse strand, counting down.
CAGCACCTGCATCGCTTTACCTCATGAGATTAGATCAGAGTGAATAGACTAGATAATATTTCTTCTCATTACAGCCATTAAAGAGTCATTTAAGATATCATATATGAAGGGGCCTTACAGAGCAGCAGCACAGAAAGAGTCTGCCTGGGAAATCTGGGCCAAGGCTAGGCAGCTAATGGCCATAAACACTGCACAAATTAGCCCATCTTGAGGATGTGACCATATCTGGTGCACCTCATTATTATGTTTATGTTAGTTATTGAACTCCCATTGAATTGCATTAATGGAGGGGCTTGAGGGACATCTATGGACCAAAATATCAGACTAGGGCTGCATGATAAATCATGCTATATTTAATTCACATCAATCAGGGTAAATCTCCATCACCTGCGCGCTTTCACGTGGAGCAGCATTAACTACAGAGTCGTCGTTCACCGACAAGCTCCACAAAATCATATTTTGAGCATGTTCTGCGCAGCTTAAATAACATTATATTATAATATATATTATTACTAATATTGCATATTAATGTGTTATTAATTACAAACTATTATACAAATTATTAACTAATAACCTACTACTGATTTAGATATTGAATTATTTAAATATTTCAATAAATTATTGATTATAACTATGATATTAACTATTAACAGACATAACTATATACTGTACATATTAAATAAAAACAGGTCACATAAACTGAACTAGAAGTAGCCCATCTAAAGGTCTCAGCCCTGCTGTGAGAATGGACCTAACAGTCTGGAGGAAAATATCTAAACACTATAATTGGAAACATTACTGGAATAAAACCAACTTTAATTGACTTAATCAGTTTGAAAACAGTCTGATGCACGACTCCCTACACCAGCTGTATACAAGCCGCTCGCTTTGATTCGCATCTGAATATGCTAATTGAGTTGTTTTCTAAATGGGTTTTTTAAAAAGGTCTTTACATGCAATGCAAGCAATTAAAACAATGATTATCCTCAGATCTTGGATCGACCCCCGTCTCTACAGCCACCCTCCTCTTTCTCCGGCTGTTAGGTAAAATAGAGGATAATTAGGATGATGGGGATGGGATGGCAGGAGGTGTCATTAGAGAAGACAAACTCTCCACACAATGAGAAAAGGGGGTAATAGAAGCCTTCCTCACATAACCAGAGCAGACAGTTGGAGAACATTTACAAAACGAGCTGATTTCATTTAATTGAAGTGTAAATGTACAGTAGAAAAATGTAAATGAACTAATCCTGTTACTAAACTGACAGCCCTGATTATAAAATCAAACAAAATTATTTCCACCTTATCATGAAAAGGGTATGGTATATAGAACACTCAGAAACAATATTTTCTGCCCTATATTAATGGATCTGATCTTTTCACTTTGTCTTTTCCCTGAGCACTTCCTCTCTCTTTGCAGGGTCAGTGTTAATGCTTTCACTCTGCCTCTCTGCACTTGACATCATTATAGCATCTATCTCTCAACATTGAACAAAGAGATTGAACTGAAAGCATCCGAGAGTTTTCTATGGCCCTTTAATGTACAGAAACCAATTGGTTGGTTAGTATTCAACTCTGAACACAGTCACTGTGTGGACATACTGGACTGTTGCTGGAGTGAGTCATGCAAAATACTTTCCCACCTTCCTTATGATTTAATGTCACAAGGTCAATCGCATACATTTCAATAGGGCTGCATGATAAACAACATGCTATATTTAATGCGCATCTTGTCAGTAAATTCGGTTCTGTAATCAGGGTAAATCTCCATCACCTGCGCACTTTCACGTGGAGCAACATTAACTACACAGAGTCGTTGTTCACCGACAAGCTCCGCAAAAACATGCTCATATTTTGCGCAGGTTGTCAGTGAACAATGGCTCTGTGTAGTTAATCACTGAAAAGATGCACATTAGATATCACATGTGATTTATTGTGCAGCCCTATATTTCAAGATGATATATTTGAAAGAAATGACACTGTCATACTTTGTCATACAGCAGCACAACTTCATCTAAAAGTGAATAAAAATATTAACCCTGAACAAGATCTGGAAAAGTATAACAATAATAGCTAATAACACTTTATAAAACGGATCCACATTTTCATTCATTAACAGAAAACCAGTTGTAGATAGCTACACTAAAATTCAAACAAATGTTTACATATATTTATACATCCATTAGCACACATTTGACTACAAATTTAAATATGAATTTAAACAATTTTGAGTGAGTCTACAATTTGAAAAAAAAATATTTTAAAAAAGTATGTAATATAATTTTTTTTTCATATTCACACTAACATGCCCACATACACAGACTTCAGTTCTGGATCCTAGTAAATGAGTTCCTTTTCAATTAGCATAACTAATGAAATAATTAATGCCAGACACAATTCTTCATTCTTCATTACACGGCACACTTTCCCTCTCTCAGGACATTTAATAAACTAAATCAATTATTCTGACAGATTACACACACACACACACACACACACACACAGTCTAAATCCAAGCAAAGCTGGGAGGAATTCCAGGAATGTACAGGAAAGCGAGAGACAGCAAAAGAGAGAGAAAGAGAGACAGAGACAGAAAGACAGACCACCTGACAGGCAACACATTTGCTATTTTACTGCTGCTCTTACTATATAATCTTCTTACTTCATTAGTTTATAAGTTAAATTACTATTTTGCACAAACGTTATTTTAGTAGAATTACTGTCTCACCTCGTATTAATCTGGCAATAGAAATTAACAGTTACTTAATGTCATGCTAATGTTTCACACTGAAACTGAGAGAAAGAGAGAGAGTGTGAGAGAGACAGAAAAAGTGCTATCTGGCCTTTATAGTAGAAAACAATGAGAAGAGGGTTTCATTTCATTTCTGTTTGCCAAGAACACATATTCATTTCAGTATGATACTGTTTCAGTCTCACTCTCCCACTCAATACCATACAAGTGTTTCTTCAACTATGGGAACTTTCAGCCCTGTGAGGTTTTCGGAATTAAACTCTTTTAAAACATAGTTTTCTTACTTTCACTAGTTTTTATTTAGTCAACTGAACTAACAAATGTTCAGCAGTGGATTAATATGTTATAGGGAACTTACCTTTAACCAACTAATAGGGTATTATTGGAGCATTTTACAGTTAAAATTACAATCAGAACGTTATAAAAACTTACAAATACCCAGACACACATATTCTAACATTTTCGTCTTCCTAAATGCATGCAAATACACCTGCTGGCTTCCACAAACATGCAATTTTTTCACTGGGAACGGAGAGAAATAGGCATCAGAAACTTTAACACACTGTAAAATGTTCAGGGTGGCAGAAATCAATAGAAATGTTGTTTAACTTCTCTGCTGGAATATGTCCCACCCTCGCTCGGCGCGATCAACATACAGCACGGCTCCTCAGCAACCGGAGCTGATGTTGTCTGTTAGCAGATGATCAGAGAGAATTCAGCTGGATGTGTTTATGTGTGCAGTGTGAGGAAAAGGGCCTGAGGCCGTTCACACCGCACTGAAGAGCTCAGAGCTTAGGAGAAATAAACAGAGGGTGAGATGGGCACCTGTGTTAGGTTGCTAACACGCTCTTGCTGGCAACGGGGCAGAAAATTTGGCCCTTCAAGTCATGTTTGAGTATTACTTTGATTCATGCTAGACTCAAAACATGCATATGTTCACCACCAAACCCAGGGGTGTAAATATAAACACTTAATCACACTAAGTAAATATCAGCTTTTATTGGTTCCTGGTGCTTGCAGCAAAACGTTTTCCCTTTATTCTGCTGCATGTGATTTTAAAAATCTGACAGAAGTGGGATTTTACATATAGTATAAAAATGTATTTACTGAAATATTATTGGAGCATGCATTATAAGAAAATACAATTTCCTTCTTTATACTTGAAAATATGTTTATTTTGACGTTTTACATGCCAGTTTGGAAGCTCTTGGAAGCTCTTGGCTGTCACTTTTTATTCGATATCCGAATATGCATTCGAACATGATGTGAAATATCCGTAATCGAACTATAAATAAAATATCCGGTTTTTAAAATGCCATGTGTAGCGCATTTTTGACAGTCTATGATTAGACCGTTTGTTTTTTATTTTATACTTTGCCATCTTATCCAGTAGCGGGGACTCTAGACGTATTGTAGCGTAGGCCCATGACCAAATCAAGCGAATAATAGCTAGTAGCCAGGCATGTCTGTGGCTCTGTGGGCTCCGAACATGTTCTCCACCGCGGGGAACATTGTAAATAAAAAAAGAGCCGCACTTAATCCAGATCAAGTTGATAGACTGGTGTTGCTTGCAAACAATATTAAGAAATGAATTTTAAGTGTCACTTTATTGTTTGTGCCTGTTCTTAATCTTTTTTTTTCTGCCTAATGTTGTGGGATATGCATAGTGGCACTTCATGTAAGTTGACATTCTAAGTTGATAACCTTCTATTTCAAACACGTAGTGTATACATTTTCGATTACATTGCATGATATTCGATATCTGTTCGAATTAGATTTTTCTCAAAAGTGACAGCCCTAACCCTAACTATTCAAATAAAGCATGATGCGCACAAGCTGCGATATCGATACTGAAACAGCTGTATCGATATCCGTATCGCCAAATGCCTGTGACCATACATCTTCGTATCAATACATCAAACACAGCCCTAGAATTTATACTAGTGAGGCAGTAAAAATTCATACACATTAGCCACCTTCTCTAATATGTACAAACTAACATGAGATCGAGCTGGAATGACATGGGTGAACTATCCCTTCAAGAAAAAAATCACTAGTATATTTTGTTTACAGTATATTGTCTTGCATATGCAATCAAATCCAAAAGCAACTACAAGTAGTCTAATTACAATTTATTTTCTAGTTATTTTAATTTTGTGGTATTTGGATTAGATAACTGATCGCTTCATCAGTGTAGTAAATAAGTCATTTGTACTTTTTTTGCATCATTCCTCTGATAACTTGAGCCTCACGATGCTCATAAGGGCAGAGAGAGTTTGATTTCAGCTCGCATCATATCCCTGCATCATCTTCCTGGCATTACTTTGTGTCCTCTCTCTACTACAGCTATGAATAAAAATGGCACACAGGTAAAAATAAATATGAAAGGAGAATAGTGTCCTAGAAATCAGAACTAACAATTGTATTCGTGGAAGGCCTGTGTCAGATACTGTCAACATACAGATTGTGTGCAGTGTTTAACAGGGACTTTGTAAGCCGCTCTCATCTGCAGTTTCTCACAATGGCAAAGCACAACAGCTCAATAGGATCAAAGCCTGCAGTCAGAACAGCCCAAATAGAGCCACTCTGACTGTCAGAAGACTGTAAGCTCTCTCTTTCTTCCTCAGACAGCATCAGAGAGAGCACACACTGGCTCCATATTCCCTCAGCTCTAACTCGCCCCTCCTTTCTGTCTCTCACTCTCCTTTTAAACAGCTCTTAATGTCTCACTACCCTCCTCAAACCTCCCTTAGTCCCAGCTCAGCAGTTTAGCTGAGCCACTCTTTTATAGCGTGTGTGCTGTATAACACACAGCTCTAACACTGGCAGCTAATGAGAGCAATTCTAATGCAAGAACACACACCTCAAATATGAAATAATTAATTGTAACTAAAGTTTTAAATACAAAAGCAATGTGAATATGTGCTTATCAGTCCAAAAATCAAGAAACAAATAAACGGACATCCTCCAAATCTTGTATCATATTGAAATAAAAATACAAAGAAAAATGGAAATGAAGTGCACTGAACATCATATTTATTCAGGTTTGCTTAAAAGAAATTAGTTTCTTTAAGTACATTTTTTTTAAGTACATTTTTTTTAAGTACATTACAAAAGATTAAAAAAATTAAAAGAATTAAGGAGAATCAATAAAACCATGCCGTTTTAGGAATATATATAATGAGATACTACCCAGAACTCACTTTAAAATGAGTCGGGCTTATAGGTAAGTCTTAGAGAAAGGGTGAAGATTTATTGGATTTAGCAAGTTTAAAACATAAACATAATTCTACAAACCAAAATCCAGATTGGGTGTTAGACAAATGTACAGACATCTGCACTCTGTGTATAGTGGAATTTAATTATCAAGCTCATCAATTAAGCAAACAAGCTCCAAAATTATGAATGAGTGAATGAATGACAAAAGACAAAAACATACAGAAGCACAGTCATTAACACACTGTACACACACACACACACACACACAAACACATAAAGCCTCTCATTACTCCCTCATTACTCACACATACAGTGCTGGTGCAGAGCCAGATATACCCCCCTCCAACATCCTGAGCTAATGATCTGAGCCAAAAATCCTCATATTCTTCATATTAATCATGCAAATGTTTTATAATACAGATGTGTTATAAACACTATCTGAATAGTCAAGCTTTTAATAAACTCAGCTCCCAGTTTCGACCTCTGTTTTTTCTCTCCAAGTTTGCAATGTACAGTATTACTTAAGCTTAATAATCCAAAAATAAACACCTGCAATATCTGTTGTTTAGCAGCTTACCATTTCTCTATGAATGGCTCGTAAATCCTTCAGCAGCACACAGTCAAGAGCTCGATCTCCTCTAAAGAGAATTTAACTCATTTATGGACTGATGAGAGACACTTTCTGCTCCACTGACAGACAAATAGAAAGCTTAACGCTGAAGGAAATCAATCTGCTCTGCTGGAAGCTTCACAATACATCACAGAACGAGAGAGAACAGCAGAGAAAGCACACCCCGCAAGAGACAGAACTACAACATGAGCGATCAAAAATAAGACTCGAGAAAAAAACCTGAAGTGACTGAGTGATAAAGAGAGGATGAACAAAGGAAAGAGAGTCAAAGCACGAAAATGATACGGCACCTGCAGTACAGCTGCCAGAAAGCTGTCAAAATCTGATCAAATGATGTGACTGCCGTTAAGTGTTAGAAAAGCAGTTTGACGAATGCTTGAAAACATTCTCCACATTATCATCACTCAACGTCCTCCGCACCATACTACATCCTTAAAACATCAAACCTTTCACTTAGCAATTCCAAATGATCGACTGCCTGAAAGCCACTTATTTCCAATGAAAGTGAAAGACTGAAGCATCATGAACGACTCGGTGACCTCCAGAGATTGATTGGACTGTTCAAAATTTGGGGGTCAGGATTATTATTATTTTTTGGAAGGAAATTCATTCAGACTAAATTATATTTTGGGGGTAATTTCTAATTTCACAATTCATTACTTAAACGGCACATTATATAAATACTTTAAAAAATTGACGGCTAATTAAAAAACATTTCTCAATAATACTGCTATCTTAGTGTATTTTTGATCAAATAAATGCAGGTTTAGCGAGTGTAACATACTTCTGTCAAAAACTCTGATTGGATTATTCTGAAAGAGGAAAGTCACATACACCTAGGATGCTTCGAGGATGAGTAGAATATGGACAAATTTTCATTCTGGGGTGAACTAACCTTTTAAGTACATACAGTTGTGGTCTGTAACCCAACCAGAAAGACCTTAAATCCACTAGAAACAGTCATATAATTCTCAGACAATAAAATCTAACCCAACATAATTTTTTGAAAATTTCACATGGCTCTTGATTAAATCACAGACTCATATAACTAGATGCTAGATTTCTGTGCCTCACAGCAGCACTCTTGTCTTCTTCTCAGGGTAGACAGTGAAAGCAATAGCTCCTGGAGCACCATCTAAATTCAGAAGGTTAACAACAAATCAAAATGTAGATTTTTAATAAAGAAATCATCTATGGGCATGATAAAAGTACACAAAATCAATTTGTTTGAATTTCTTCAATCATGTGCAGATCTGCTCAGACAAGCTCTGAAGCATCTTTTATCAGCACCATCAGTGCCTTTGCTTTATCTGAAAATGTTACAAACATACACAGAAACACATACAGAGTCCTTGATGCCAGACTTTTCCACCTTTTCCATTGTATGTGAGTTCCCATGTAGTACTCTGTAGTACACATAAAAGAGCAATGTCTGTATGTTCTAATGTATATTCTGCTCTGTTTCCATGACCAAGCCAACAGCTCATTAATCATCTCAAGCCCTCCTCTACCCTCCCTCCTTCCTTCCTTTCCTCCTTCCTTCTAAAGAAATATGCAGGCAGATGGAAAGAAGGAGGTCATAAATTAATTTCACAGCAAGTTACAACATGACATAGTTATCAATATTATAATTTGAAAGTATAAAAGGATTTATCAATAATTCTGAGTCTAGTTAAACAAATTTACAGGTGTAGGACAAAAATTTGAATCAGTATCCTTTGTTTTACCTGGAACATCAATAATAATAATAATAATAATAATAATAATATTATTATATATATGTGTATATATATATATCTATCTATATATATATATATATATATATATATATATAGATAGATATATATATACACAATCATAACAAACAAATGCACAATAATAATAATAATTATAATAAATAAAAATAATGTAAATATTTTTTTAAATTACAATTTAAAATAAGTTTTCCATTTTATAATTATTTATTATTTCTTGAAATTTCTAAATCAATCCTTAATCAGTGTTCTTTGATTTTAGATTTAGATTTTAGAATGAAGACAACCAAACAAAGGAATGTGTCCCACTTGAGTAAATCTTTTTGTCACAGAAGTGTGCATTCAAAATGAATGTGTCTGATTTCTAGTCTAGTACTGAAAGCCAGTAATGTGAACAGGTGAAACATGATAAACAGCCTGTGGCTGTACAAGCTGATCACAATGCATTCTGCTCAGCTATCACAACAAAGAATTAGAGGAGGAGGATGGGAAAGAGAGTGATGACCGAAGGGTAAAGGGGGTGATTAGAAGAAGGGGAGGAGGAGGAGGAGGAGGAGAGGAGGAGAGGAGAGGTAAGAGATTGAAAACTCAAGGACAGAAACGGAACAGGGGAGGAAGAATGAGGCAAAGAGTAATGCAAGAGCCAGGAGGGAGATCAAATAAAACAAGATGGAAAGAGAAAGAGAAGGCTCTTATCAGGCTTTATTTGAGCGAAGGATCATTCTGCAGAAGAGGAGATACAGAGAGAGAGATGAGGCTTGACGTGAAATACAGGAGAAAGAGAGACTGGGAGGGAGGATCTCTCCTCTCTCTCCTGAGATCAGTTCAATCTCTCACAGGGTTATCATTATTATCTGTCCCAGATTGCTGCCTCCACCTGTTTGTTCCATAAGAACCGGGCCATCCCTGCTCAAGTTGCCCTCAAAAGGCTTATTTTTAAAGCTTCAATGCAAGTTAAGCTCAATTTGTCATCGCAGTCTTCAAGCAAACAGATTTATACAAAAAATAAATAATACTTTTCCACATTAAAGTAGCCTACTAGATGTAATTATGTTGTGTTCACACAACCAGCCAAACACAACTCACTTTATCTAAAAAAAAAAAATCAACCAGTTATCAAAACACTTTTGTTGGCAAAGAAAAAATCTTAGCTAACTTGTTTTAGTTCATTTCAGTAATGACACTGGTAACTAAAGCTACTTTGGCGTATTTTGCTTCATCCACACCAACAGGTGTCAGTATAAGAGATGACCGCAATATGTGTAGCACAAATTATGCAGCCAAGTGATGGTATCTCAGATCATTATTTAGTTTTGTGCAAACGTTAAAGCCAAAATAGTAAATTCTACTTCTTGTTACTAGTATGGTAGAACCATTATTTCTACCACACGACTGCTTTTAAAGTTATCTATCTGATGTATCCGAATTCCTTAGCATATCCAAAACCTCAGAACAACTTGATGATGTAAGAGAAACTATGGACTCTCTCTTTTCTAGCCTTTTAAATACAGTTGCTACTTTACGCTTAAGGAAGGTTTTCAGTTACCATTTTCGGTAAACACTAGAGATGGCTAATTAGATATTTGCATTAAAGTGCAGTTGATCAGGTGTACACACACAAAAAAATAAAAAACAGCATTGTGTAAACACATAATTAATATTTTTGACTTTCACATATGTAGCTATTGCTCATTTTGAATGTTAATGCATTAACTAATGATGTCTTATTGTAAAGTGATACCTGTTGGTCTTTTTAGTTCTTTTGCACTTTAATCTGTGTAAAACTTTTAACTTTATATATTTTTCTGTATTGCTTTGTTGTATTTAAATATTAAATATTTGTTATTAAACCTGTTATACTGCTTTATGACCACTTTTTCAGGCTTCTGAACGGAGCGCTGTTAACAACTTGGGTTGTCCTTGTCCTCTTTAGTCCGGATGACATGGCGCCCCAGTTTTCCAAAAAGAACTTCAACTTCAACTTCTTTTAGTCACAGAACAGTTTTCCACTTTGCCACAGTCCATTTTAAATGAGCCTTGACCCAGAGAAAATGCCGTCTAAGGGCCCGAAAATCACCGGCATCCAGTATGATTTTCCGGCCTTGACCCTTACACACAGAAATTGTTCCAGATTCTCTGAATCTTTGGGTGATATTATGCACTGTAGATGATGATAACTTCAAACTCTTTGCAATTTTTCTCTGAGAAACTCCTTTCTGATATTGCTCCACTATTTTTCGCAGCAGCATTGGGGAAATTGGTGATCCTCTGCCCATCTTGACTTCTGAGAGACACTGCCACTCTAAGAGGCTCTTTTTATACCCAATCATGTTGCCAATTGACCTAATAAGTTGCAAAATGGTCCTCCAGCTGTTCCTTATATGTACATTTAACTTTTCCGGCCTCTTATTGCAACCTGTGCCAACTTTTTTGGAATGTGTAGCTCTCATGAAATCAAAATGAGCCAATATTTAGCATGACATTTCAAAATGTCTCACTTTTAACATTTGATATGTTGTAGTGTGATATAATATAGTGTGAATAAAATATAAGTTATATGAGATTTGTAAATTATTCCATTTGTTTTTTACTCACAATTTGTACAGTGTGCCAACTTTTTTGGAATCCGGTTTGTACAAAAAGCTTTTAACGATCAAAGCAACAATTATTGCCATAATTCCACTCATTACTGATTACTTACATTATTGATTACTTAATGGATTACTCTCAAAAATGGGGGGGGGGGGGGTAAAGTGTGTGTGTCCACACGGCTGGTGACGAGAGACAAGAAAACTCTGTCCTTGAGTGTGTGTGTGAAATGAATACTGAGGAGACACCACCAGCAGACAACTAGCTTTTCTCTCACTCTCTTTCTAAAGATAAAGGGAAAACACTTCATATGAACAAAGAGACTATTCCTGGCACAGTTAAAAGTTGATTTAATCATAAAAAACACATATCTGAGGAATACAATCAAAGGGCCACCGCGTGTACAGCAGATGTGCCACTTCTCCCAGAGGCCTCTGGGAACTCAGTGTTTGCTGCACCACTTAGCATTCAAACAGCAAGCAAATCAGATTTGCTGACAATAGCTTGGAGTAAAGCAGGGTTTGATAAATCTGTGACTGGTCTTATCTACAAATATCTTGGTGTTTTTACAGCTGGTATTGACATCCGTCTCAGGTGATATGATCCCAAGCAGTCGGCCGAGATCAACTGCTGTTCGCACCTGTTATTAACATGAATCCCTTGTGACATCTTGTGTTTAAATGTGACAACATACATACATTTTACATTGTGTATTATTCAACTCTTCCAACTGAATCAGCCAAGATGGATGCCAAAGTGTCCCACCTTCTCATATCTACTCTTCTAAACCTTCCCAAACATATTTAATTTATCACATGCTTTGTCTCCAGTACAGGTTTGCATTCTGATAAGGACACAAAATTACTGTCACTGGCACTACAGCAGCCCTTTAATCAGACAGCATGTTCTTTATTCCTAAGTGACACATTGCAATGACAGATCGGCTGGCATGGTGATGGATATCGATGCAAAGCAGTCATTCATTATGAGATTTTTGGGTGCTTTCCATCTTGGCAGAGACCAAAGGCTCTCAGCATCAGTCATTCGCCAATGAGTTCTGACGGAAGCCAAAAGAGAGCAAGCTAAAGTGCTGACAGTAACAAGATGGTTTCAATGGGTTTATGACCCAGATCTGTATGTCTGACACTAATGATTGTCATTTATTTACCCTGCTGGTGAAAGAATGCCATATATGTCTCAGAAGGCTTGCACATCAACAGTCTATTCTGTATTTACCCATCATTACTTTTCCTATCTATACCTAACTATAAAATAAAATAAATATTTAAAAACAAGTAATAAATCCATAATTTTAATATGACACAAGCCTATGGTTGGGTATCGATTGGGTTTTTTACGATACCGGTGCCATTTCGAGACTTTTAAAATGGAACCGGTGCCAAAACCGATACTTAGAAAAAAGTATCATATTAAAGTCATTTGTCGATTAATGCTTATTGGGAACCGTTTAAAACGATTCAGTTCGATTTGGATTCGTTTGCGAACCGGATATCACAAACTGCTTTGTTTTGAACTCACTCTCACTACAGACATGGAAGAGAAGACAATAAGGGCTTGACTGTCGCTGGAGGAAACAGCTGTGGTGTGATGAGCGGTGAACGGAGTGGAAACCTTACAGTAGATGGGAAACTGATAGCTCCCTCATGACCTTTTGTAAACTGTGTTTACGACAAGGAACTGCACAGATACAGATATTCTAACAATCTATCAATAAACACACACCATGTGTCCTCTGTTTTTGTTTAAGACCGCTAGCGCTGCTCCACTGCGGTCTGCGTATTGAAGAGCGCACTGAAAGACGGGGAGAAGACTGAATCTGAGGAGATCACAAATTTGTATACAGTTTATGGAGCTAAATTCTATAGCCCCACTAAAAAAGCCAAAGGACGCCCATGCTTCTTGTATACATTTCATAGAACCAGGACAAATGTTTCAATCGATCGCTCAGGCATTTAAGAGGCACCGAAATGAAGCACCAAAATCTGCCTTCTTTTTCAGTTCCATAGGTAACGGTGCCATATTGGTACCGGGTTTCGGTACCCAACCCTACAGAAGCCATGAGCCCATACTGTACCATGACTTCTAGAGCAATTTCTTTCCCAAGTTATCCAAAAAGAATAAAATTATTAGGCAAAGCAACACTAAACTTCCTGTATAAGAAAATTTTGCAGTACACAGCAATATAAAGTAAGTTAGTACCGCATCAAAATGAATTAGAATGTAAACAAACTTCAATTATGGTTCAAATTACATTGTGCCCCATCAAGGGGGTACTTGCATTATTTAAGTGAAAATTCTCATAAGCAATAAAGGCATTGTAAGCACACACTGTGAGGCTTAGATGAAGTGGCAGGAGGAGAACTGCAAACATAATCATCATCCAGAGTCATTATCAGTTCATTATATTATGATAGTGTGCTGCACTTATGATCCAATAAGGATCCATTTAGAATTTATGCTTCCACTTAAAAGTACATGCACACACCTAACACTATAGGCACACTTGTATGAAACTTTATGCTTTCAAAAAATAAAAATGGGGCTTTAACAGGGATGAATTTAAAGATACAGCTTTTCGAGAGGATTTTTCAAGCTCCAGCCTAAAAACCCACTTGTTTTTACAATCCTACAAGCTTTATCCCAGCATAAATATAGCTCCCTCACCAAATCCCATCTCTTTTTCCATTTCCTTGACACCCTGTGAGTCTCACTCTCTTTTTTAGTAATATTAGGAGAGGAGAGAGATGATTAAAAAAAAAAAGGCCACTCTTTTACTTCTGACAGAGTTTCATTTATCTTATGATGAATGGCTGCCCTGCTGAGTCTGATTCCTCTGTGGCGAACAGTTTGCGCAAAAGAACATCTAAAATTGAGGAAAAACGATAAGAAGGGAGAATAATAAACATGTTGAGGATGAAAGAAGTGGGATGTAATAAAATGTTGAGAGGAGGAGGCTCTATGGAATTATCAGCATTTCAGAGAACTTTGTGATTGTTGGTCTGACTAGATAACCAGTTATCTAGATATATATTATTATTAAACTGGACAACAAAACGCAGTGGGTCTGTAAATAATTCTGCTGCAAAACACAGTTGAACTGCAAATTGTATCCCACTGAGAGTGTACAGTACAATAAACTACAGCCTCCTGGATAATGTACTGCATAACAATGTCCTTGCATAGTTTTTACTGTCTAGGTCTTTTCAAAAGCTTTATTCAGCAGCGGCACACTGTACTCATCTAGTCAATTCTCAGTAAACTCAACAAAGGCAAGTGACCTTGGACGTGGAGCAGCCAACAAAATAATAATTGAGCCACTACCAGCATTTTTCCACTTAGTTGGTGACCCTTAGCAAGTCTAGACTAGAAAGAATTCATATTCTTGCCTTCCATTTGCATTTCTTTTTTAATTCTTTGTCAGAGGTATTTTATACACTTTTAATAGACAGTTTCTTCGACACCTTGCTTTTTTGGAGACAGTGTGACAAATCAGATATATCTTTAATGTATTGTGTAAAGAATGTTCAACTGAATTGATTTTTATTTAATAAATAACCTTTAAGAATTCCACTGCAATAATGGTAACTTACAGGTTAATAATTTAATCACAACCATCAATATCCATACAAAATTACTGAGGTGAAATGGACACTTGTTGCACAAAATATTCCCTTAAATTGGTCTTTTATTCTTTTCTCTTTTGAAATCTTGCAGTGCTATACTGCTTTAAAATGTAATTTGTTTGGCTGTACTTCACAGTAGCTTGATCAATAATACTAATAATAAAAAAACAATCATGGTAAGACTTGTGCTATTTTTCAATTCAGCTCAATGGATGTGCAGCTTTGCTTTGCTGAGAGCACAGTTTTTGAGCAAAGAAAGAGAAAGAGAGCGCTAGAGAGTCTTACATATCATGCAGAACGCTAGATGTAATTGATATTTTTTGTGGTATTTTCCTGTCAAATTTCATTTGTAGTAGTTCAGCTTTTAGGAACAAACATAAGATACTGCCAGTTTCTCCTGTTGTGGGCGAAGCTAATGAACAAATGGCAATCTCATTTACTGGCGATCACCTATTATCATCCCTGTTGTGATTTCAGCAAATCAGTTTGAGTGAACGCGGACAACATGATTAATATTCATAAACCAGCAGCTCATTAAAACTTAGTGCACTTTATACTTGAATTAATAGCAGAATTCATACTTGTTATCAACTTCTCAGTATTATTGTTAGTTTCCCCTCCTTTTTTTATACATAAACACTGAAAGACCAACAATATCTTAAGCACCACCAGTCCATAGTTCAGTTAAAATATGCATTCATACATGGTTACCAAGTTTTAATTCTAATTACTAAAGTTCTGTCATTAAATAATGCTTGATAACCATTGATATTTAAAAAGCTGTGCCAGCAAGGTTTTCATTATTGAGTGTAGCTTAGAGCAACAAGCATAACATTAAAACATGTTGAGATACCTAACGGACCTCGAAAGCAAGAACATGTGTAATACACACATTAAGTCTCAGCTAGTGCACACTTATGCCAAATGAATTTGAGCCAGTTGATTCTATTTAGCAATGCAAAGGCTATTGAACAGCATTACTTTAAATATATTTTAAAGGGTTGTGACTAAGAACAAAAAGTAGCTGACAAGGACATGTGTCCTCAGTCACATTCAGTGACTTGCCTTGTCTTTTCCTATTCCCAATTAAATTTAAGAGATCTCAAATCGCTGGCTGTGAAAGACACTGTTTTACATTTCAAACAACAATCTGTTCTGGAGTGTCGACCCAGATGCCCTTCTGTCCTCTTGTGTGGCGCTTGAACTGACTGGTGCTGCATAATTTTTTTTTTTTTTTTTTTTAAACCTTCATCTCAACTTTTGGTTACCCTCCACTATCTCCCTCCAGCAAGCCCAGTCAGCTGAACCCAGCACAATAAAAGCCCTCAGTGACTGTAAACCACACCGTTTACATCTCAGGTTAAAACAGCCCTGAATGAAACATGAGAGGCCTGTATACAGACGCTGAGAAACAGAGCTCCATCTGTGAGAGTGGCTCGGGGCAAAGGGTGCCCTTTCTGAGATCACCTTCTCATTTGAAAATCTTGACTTTAACGAGAGATCAGAAGAAAAAGTGCAAAAAAATTTCAAAGCAACGTTGGCCAGACTGAAATGGGAACTCTGAGAAACAAAGCATTTAATCATCTTGGCAAAGAGACAAAGGTATAATCGTGCACATGTGTACTACATGTTCAGTCCATAGGTATCTGCAGAGTTTCTTTAAAAAGTGACATCTCGAAGTACTGGTTTACATGCATAATACAACATTTGTAGTCATTTTCAGAGATCTGTGTGAACGGGGATCAGTTTGACAATGTCTGTACGTGAAACGTTTCCATTTTTAGTGTAATGGTGCTGTGTAAAAGAACCCTTAGACATAATTACAAACACTTGAGTTGTTATTTATATACCAATTTGTTTAAAATAGCAGAAAATTAAGCCTTGCTGGGGTGCATGAGCTCTCAGCATTGTAAGTAATTCAGCAGGGGCTCTCTGACACATATTATGACATAATAAGCCTGTCAAAAAAAAAAAAAAAATACAAAAATGGAATAAGGCCACACTCACAGAGAGGGTAATGGAGATAAACAGCAGTGTTCTCCTCTCTACTCAGCCTGTCCCTAAGGGCTCATCTGACTGAGCAAAAAAGTCACGTGTCTTTCTTTACTCTCTGTCTCTCTTATTCAGACACATACACATTACATTTTCTTTATCACATTTCAAATCTTTTTTCTTACTTCTATTGCAACAACCTCAAGATGAATGAAATGAAAGAATGAAAACAACTCTGAATAAAAATATATATCAACATTTCCTCTCCTCCTCCCGTCACTCTACGCAGTGATTCAATTAGTTTTCAAAATCCAATCAGTCTTGGGCTAGTCTGGAATAAGCACAGACCTCCAGGGAAGCATTTCCTCAGCATTTTATAGCAATCCTTTCAATTAAGTGCAGATTATTATCTGGAGGTGATTAAAAGCTGATTCGATTAACCCAGTCCCCATTAATGGAGTTTGAGGGGTTTGCTCTGAATGCAGCTCCCATCCCAAAGACTCATGTCTGAATTCTTCAACCTCAATACTCCTGGACAAAACATTTTCAATGGCCCATCAATATCTGAAAAATCGAATACTGAAAACATTACACTGTGAATTAGGGATGCACAGTATTATTGGACCATTATCCAAATCAGCCGATAAAATACTTGAAATGTAAACATCGCCATCGGTTTTAGAAAATTAGTCCGATATGCCTTGCCGAAATGACAAATAACAGAGATGTGCTCAGGGTGTGGTAGCAGTATGATCATGTCAGCAGTGTGGTCATTCTTTAATCAAACTTTTACTTGAAGGGTGATTAAATCGTGGCATTTAATCTGAGAATGCACAAACAGAATGATGTGTCCAGTGCACGATAGAATCAACAGTATTAGTGCTTGCAGCAGCAACAGCCTCCTCGAGTCCTCTTGCTCGTTCTGTAAGTTCTTTAATTTTCTTAGGGGGCGCTGTAGGCCTATTTGTAATACATTGAATGTAAAATACACAAATAACATTAGGATTATGTTTCTGATTAAATAAAGCACTGAATGATGTCATTAAATCACAAGTATGTTTTGATTTAAAGGTCGGAAGCTATAGCTTAGGCTGCATTATTACAATTATAAATGTGACAATTAAATTGTTTAATGCTTATAGATTTATTCATTAATATGTATTATATTTTACCAAGTGGATTATGAAAACTTAAATCTTTTAAGAATTTTTTGACCCTCTATAAATGTCAAATTCACAAATAAAATGTTAAAGTGTCAACTGCATCTGTCTGGGGGAAAAACACACAGCAGAGATATGTATATATATATATATATATATATATATATATATATATATATATATATATATATATATATATATATATATATATATATATATATATACACAATCCAATTTTGAGAAAATAATGGGTCATCTTAACCGTGACTAGGGCTGTCACTTTTAGTTCGAAAATCGATTGCACAATTGATCGGACCAACCAAAAAAAGTTTAGAAAATGAAAATAGGGAATCGATTTTAACCAAATATGTACACTATTAATTTTAAAAGATTAAAAAAATAAAAAAATATAGATTTAACAAAACTCACAAACAAGCAGAAAAAGAAAATAAAGAATTCCGAAAGTGCAGTATGCGTTGCGAAAGCTAGACAGAAAATACCAGACCCAGTGACATCGAAAGCGACCTCTTATGCTGCGTTCACACCAAGCGCGAATAGAGCATCTGGCGCGAATGATTTCAATGTTAAGTCAATGTAAAGACGCATTTACGCGCGTCTGGAGGTCTCGCGGCGCGGTAGATGTGAATTCGCTTCATTCGCGCATCTAGTAACAGGAGATTTTGAGTTATGAAAAGGACCATTGCAAGCTGACAGTTACCGGCTTTTGGCAGTAATACCCCCACCTTGAGCAGCTGTACCTGAGTGTCCCTGAGACATCAGTGCAGTCGGAGCGTGTTTTCTCAACAGCTGGACATATAGTGAATAAAAAAAACACTCTGGCCTGTTCTCAAGTCCATTTAAAGTTTCATTTTTTGAACAGTTGTTTAAAATGGATTGAATCATTATTTAAAATAATCTTGGAGATATTTGAATTGCCTAAATCATAAATGCATCCGGGTTGAAGCCTGCAGTGATGTTTTTCTTGTGTTATGGCAGCCGTCCCCTGTGCATATATATTTTTTCGAGAATGTTGCACTCCTGTTGCTGTTTGTTATCCTGCACGAAACTTCATGCCAATAAATAAGAAATATTGCTGACTTGTGCGTTTCCAGTGCTCTCTTTACGTTCCTCCGTTATTAGATGTGTGAAAAAGGAAACGTCTTTTTTTTTTAGACATGGAAAATCGATTTTACAATCGATTCAATGAACACTTATGTCTTAAAAATCGAAAATGATTTTTTTTTCACAAAAGTGACAGCCCTAACCGTGACTTTGAAAAGCCTCAGATAAACCAAGGCACAACACCGTATAACACCAGTTACCTTTGGAGTTATGCTGTGTTCTGTCTTTGTTTTACTGTCTATTACAAAATACATTCTTACAAAATAATCGCCATGATTAGTCATTTCAGCTGGTTCAAACTCCAGAGCACATTGCTTCATAAAAATTTGGCACATTGAGATTTTTCCAGTCCAGGTTGAAATTATTAAACAGTAATGAAGGCAGAAAACAGGAAGTTGAAATCGACTACAACTGAGAACATGAATTAATTTGTCTTTTCATTCATTTCAACTGGTGGGATTTGGAGGGGTTGTTGAGCATGAGCATGCTGCTGAAAAAGAGCTTCTGGCAACTGTTCATGAAAAACTGTAAGAATTGTACAAATGTAGATGCATCACTGCAACACCAGCAAGAGGTGAGGACTTGGATCATTTTCAGGATATCCAAACAACCAAATATTGAATGGCAATGGAGAGTCTGGTTTTGAAATGCTTTCCTGTATGATTTTCCATTTAGAGGAACTTCCAGAGAAGAAAGATTACCTTTCAAAAATTTGAAGCCAAGGCTAAAATGTATTGCATTTACATTCACCCCCCAAAAATAAAAATATCTATTTCATAAATACGCTGAACATACAGATCCCAAATCCCACCCATTCACCCCCTGAAGGCATGCCATGCTTCTGAATGCACCCCGATTAGAGGCGCGAGCTGGAATGCTTGTGGCGAGCTGTGGCTGAACTTCACATGCTCAGGATGGCTCCATTCATCAAGGCTGTCACAGCAGGCTAGCACTGTTTGCTTCGCAAACAGCACGTCATTAAAGCCGACAGC
The DNA here is from genome assembly GCF_023724105.1 of Carassius gibelio. Taxonomy (NCBI): domain Eukaryota; kingdom Metazoa; phylum Chordata; class Actinopteri; order Cypriniformes; family Cyprinidae; genus Carassius; species Carassius gibelio. The sequence continues at coordinate 11,106,275 of NC_068380.1, read as the reverse complement.
TGCTTACTCGTACATAACTCAGCTGTTAGCCTAGCATAGCGCCTCCCGCCTCTCAAACAGTGATTTAGAAGCTACTGAATCCACACATCAATATCAATTACAGATCCTAAAAGGTGTGTTTAGGGGAGCCCTGAGGTACACCGGGTGAAAGAGTAATCATGTGAGAACTTTATAACGGTGAAAGCTAACAGTGTGCCACTTGAATTTAGAAAGGTTGTACATTTGCTTTTTTCCTATTATATATAAATGAAATAAGAAATGCTTGTTAATTAAATATTCTAATCTCAGAAAATAATAATTTGCATGGCACATTGTACAACTGTTTCAGTTTGTATTAGCTACATAAATATACAACTTAGAGGGGAAGACAAAGCTTGAAAATGAGAAATTCAACAAGTTCAAAATGATTCAATTACCTCAGCTATACAGAAAAGGAAATTAGGTATTTGGACTCATTAGTAAATTAAGTTTTAAAACTATCTAGCCTGGCCAACTAGCAGAGCTTAATCGCTAAACCAAGTGTTCAATTAGATGTCAAAGACTTATGTTTCTTAAAAAATAAACCCAACTTGTAAAATAACTTTTTGGGCAGAAATTCATCATTCACCTGGTAATATAGCTAATACTAAACCTGCATTTTGCCTAGCATTTGTTCTTGTGTTGGACAACATTTGCTGTTGTTTATGTATTTACAAGATTTCCAATTCAGCCCATTTTATGTTACTAACTTAGCATATTGATGTACGTTGCACTCAAAAGTGAATGTGAAACTGCAGTTGATTAAGGCACGTTTAAACGGACTAACTGATTAGAGAGCCTGGCATACATCACCAGTCAATTTCGGCAATTTCACTGGAAGATTGAGTTAGGACATTTTGATTAAACTTTTTGTAGTCATTTAAAAAAATGAAATACATAAATGGGTGCATTGTTAATAATAAGATCTATCAGATTCATTTGAAAAACAGATCATGTCAATCAGTGGCGGAGCCAGGATGTTTTCATAGGGGTAGCCAGGGAGGGGCCAGCAACCAGTCTGGGGTGACACAAAAATCTTCAGTATTTCAATATAAAAATGTGTTTGATTATAATGTACATGACAGTCTCAGACATAAAACACGTACAACTAATTTCTACTGAACTGTAATATTTGTGAATTAGATCATTAAAACTGAGTGAATTTGAAAATGTTTGTATTATTCCTCATTTTTATTGTATTTATTTATTGATAAAGGGGCTCAATATAGCTTTATTGCTCACTCAGCTAAGCAAAACTCCCAAATGCTTGCTCTCTAACATTGCATACTTATGGATGAGACATGCAGATACTGATAAAAATGTAAAAAAGGTAGAAAGGTAAAAAAGGCTTTAATCAACTTTTTGGTAATTTCATGACTTAGCTAACGACAGAGTTATGTATGCTCATAGTTTCTTGTGCGGGTTATTTTTGATGATGTGATATACAGCGTGTGCCAAATATTTGCATACTGTTGAAAAGTGTTCACCGTGAGCACAGTAAAATAGCTGGACAGGAAAGTGTGTTTTACTGACATATAGTCTGAACAAAATCTCATCAGACCGCAGTTCACAGTTGTTCTACTGAAGCTCATTTGGCTGCTGTAGCTTTTCGTCAGTGGTGGCACCACCCCCTGGTTCCACCCCGATGTCTATTATGCAAGCAATTAAACAATTACGTCCAGAAGCAAAAGCAGCTGAGAACCACTGGGCTAAAGCAAAGAATACATACACAATCACACCTACACACACGCAGCAACACGAAACACAGCAGCTCTCCACTGATCTAACACAGGCATGTTGTAATTCCTGGCATCTGTATCCGTGTAATCTATTCTCCATTCCCTAACCTTGTAGAAACCCTCTCTCCTCATAGATAAACTTATTCTGGTGTCTCATTCACAGGAAACACTGCTTAAAAGTACATTTTCTCCGAGAATAGGATGCAAAAAAAAAAAAAAAAGGCGCAGAGTAAGACAAGTCAATCTGTTAGATGCACTCAATCTTTTTTAAGATGCCTCAACTAAATGCACTTCAGTAAAACTCATAAATCAACTGCAGGCATAGAGCCATGAGTGGGCAATTCAGTGCCTGCGGGGCGACAGCGTAATCAGGCTCCTACAAAATATTCTTCTGGTGTGTGACCAAGTGCTTTTGTAAATCATTTACCATTACCAACTCACCCTGAGTCACACCAACATACACTAACACGACTGGGATACACAAGTTTAGATTGCTAGTGGTAGTGCCTTAATTGGTAAACTGACAGTTTAAAAACCCGGTACAAAACATGGTAATACCATATTGGTGTAACTGTATTTTTCTTTTAATCATCTTTAAAGCATCACAGATACTGTCAAATATACATCCAGAAAAACATCTTTGGTTGTCAGTATATTGGACACTATAAAGCAACACTGTTTAATGGTTCACCGCAGATATATTTATGGCAGTGACAGTGCACATCCGGGTTGCAGGCAATCTAACAAGCCCCGGCAGCCAGCGCCCTGATTAGGCACTACAGATCTGCCTGCCAAGACATCTGCATTTCCCTTGCAAAGCAGCTATCAGCAGGCCAGATGAAACAGCCAAGGATGACAAGAAACACATTCAACATATCTTGCTTTCAGGCTCCATCTTTGGTAGGTTTGACATTCACAATGTCAACTTTAAAGATGCATAAGCGGCAGAAAACAGAGCAGCGCATGCTCAAAACACACAGTGGAGTCTAAGCATATGCAATTTATAACTAAGATATACTAAGAGGAACTTTTTTTGTTTTAAACCCATTTGTTTCCAGGTTTTGAAAAGGAGTTCAGAACAGTGAGATGTCCACGGAATGCCAACATGAAGGGCTCGTATCTACAAATGTAAAAGATAATTAATTAATAATTAATCTTAAATGCTACAAATGAATTTAGGCAGCGCAACACTAACATATATATAACTAACCAATTCAAATTAGTCTGTTTTAAGATTGCACACATACATGCATACACACACACGTATCTATTAATGCTCTTTGGGCATCAAGCTCCCAAGGTGTCCATAGAGGGTTGAATTTTCAAATAAATTCTCATAAAAATCCACACAACGAAGACTATGTTCCACAATCTCTTAAGTCCCTCATGGTAACTATTTCACTATTAACATGTGTGGTTGCTTCCAGCAGCAATAAATGTTGTTAATAAGCATCCATGAATGATACAGCGACAGAGCAATGAGACGATGTGACAGACTGCCGTGTGTCAGAACCGTGTGTCTCCACCAGCAGACAGTCCCTACACCCACACACACTGGAATTATCTCTCGCACACATCAAACCAAAACAAGCAGAGACTAAATTGGTACAATCAAAAGAAATAATGATAAGTATGACACAAAAAAGGATTGCTTTATTTTAACACATGGAATACAATGGAAGTACCGTCTGAAATTTTTATCTAAAATTAGCATTTTTTCAGGCGCCTATATTTATGTGTTTTTCACTTAAATGGCACAGAAAAAGGACCTATATATTGTCATTAAAGTAAAATCATGAACCTAAACATAGGTTCATTTTTCAAAAATCTTTTTTTTTTTTGCACAGAGGCATTTGCAGTTGAACTCTTGACTTTTATTTAAAAATTAAGCCATCCAATTGCTGAGCTATTTAGATGAACTGACAAAAAAAAAGCATAAAAAAGTATTTTGAAAAAAGTACATTTATAGTATTTCACAAACGTTTTTTGTTGTTGTTGTTGTTGTTGTTGTCTCATTCACATTTCTTGTGTGTATAGTGAGAATGAGCAAACTGTAAGGGGACATCAGCCAAATCCCTGCTGCATTCCTTAAACATTCTTAAGAAATGCACATTTAATGCTGGGATTATGTTCTCCTCGAATGCAAGGATACATTCAGAGATTACACTGAGGTTTAGGTTAAAATGAGGGCTGAGATTTTAATCACACTACCAACTAAGCAAAGCTCGATACAAAAGATTCACAGTATGTGGAAAACATCTTAGATGCTAAATACTCTGTCAACTACAGGACTTACGCTGCTTTGTATTTTCTAATCATATCATCTCCATCTAATGCAGTCTTTCACAAATAATCTTAAGAAATTAATAAAAAAAAACTGCCTAGCATTAAATTGAATTTTGTACCACCTAAAAGCAGCAAAACGTTCGCTTTTTATCCATCCGAAACAATACATCAAAGTCACATCAAATCTTTCCCTAGGTCTCCCGTTTTCACAGAGGTTAAAATTACACCTGGAAATGGAGATGTTCAATTATTCAGCAGCGGTGGGGACAGCTTTCAGCTCTCTAATCAGAACTGGGCCTAAACTGGTGAGGCAGGCTTTACCCAGCACACAGAGGCTGTCATTACCTCTCCTCCTCCTCCTCTCATCCTCTACTCATGTTCAGGAGAGAGGCATTAAAATAGTGCAGTAATATTATGCATTGCTCCACGCAGACGCTGATGCAATCAATGTTCTATTTCATATGAATCCCCCTGGGAGAAAAACGATGGGGGAGGGAGAGACTGTAAGAAAAACAGAGAGAAAGATACACACAGATGCAGAGAATGCAACTGAGCCAGCAGTATTTCTCCATACAGAGAATCTCCGTGCAGTGGTCAGGAACCCGTGGGAGCAGAGCGGTGCAGGCCTGCAACTGATGGGCTGCTGACAGCAAGGCATTTTCCCACTCTGTTTACACAAGCTGCCAAAGCACAGAGCTATAAAACCACACTGCACTGCCATAAAAAGGCGCTAGCTAATCTGGGAACATTTTCCATACTGATCTTTTAATTACATCATGCTTAATAGCTAAAGTGACCAATAAACAACACTTCCCAGCGTAAAATCAACACATATTAGACAGTTTCCAGGCCTACACAGATTCTGCACCTGGGTAGTTTACATTGAAATTTAAAATTTTGAATTTTGAAGTATTGAAATTTTTCTAATACTTGTATAATTCTACAGTTTTACACACATATCACGCTTTTAAATGCAATATTACTTGTACTAATTAATTTTAAATATCTGATGAAAAACTTAAAGGACTAGCTCACTCAAAAATGAAAATAAATGATTAAACCCTGTTTTCAGCCACCAAAAAGAGCGTAATCTGCATTCAGCATATTTTACATATATAAATCCATTCTGTAACACTAAACCAATCTATTGTGTAAATATCCTCCCTCTCTCACAAAACCTGCCAATACCGTAGCAGAGCTAAATCAATCTGCTGTCGGAAAACAAAAACTTGATCCTAGATCAGCACTTCCTCACAGTGACAGGAATAGTCATTAGCTCAGGTGTGAAGGAGCAATTAACTCAGGTGCAAAGATTATTTAAACACACTAACAAGGCAAAAAAAAAAAAAAGCATCTGCAAAACAAAGCATGAGAAAGACAAAGAAAAGAGAACTGTCTTATCACATCACATGCCCAAAGACATCCCCATTTTAGGATCTGCCCTGCAAACCACAGTGCCACTCTCATTTACTGCAGACCAGCGTGATGAGTGAAGCTATTCCCAGAACACAGATGCCAGAGACTGAACAGTCTTTCACATACAAGCCGCCTCTCGGATTCACTACTTCAGCTGGTGCACATTTAAAGGGGGGGGTGAAATGCTCGTTTTCACTCAATATCCTGTTAATCTTGAGTACCTATAGAGTAGTACTGCATCATTTAGTTTTATTATATTTATAAGAGAAAGATAGTCTGTACCGAAAACACGAGCGCCTGGACGCGTAACGCGAGCTAAAGAATCACGAAAGCAAGTAGGCTTTTGCGTTGAGAGCGTTTGGAAACTGTGACATTACTGTGAGGGAAAAAACATAATCCAAAACAAACCATGGCTAACAGTCAGATTCAGCGTATATTTATGATCCAGAATCAGATCCAGAGGCTGAAATTTAACAAGAGCAGCATCAGCAACGAAGTCTCTATGTGGTATGTACTGAAACTGTATATATTTGCTTAGCGGTTTTGGAAAATGACTAAGTTCCACTTTTTTTTTTTTTTTAAGCTGTACATGTGGAAAGTGCAGTTTGATGACAACATCGCATGTTGTTTACTTGATGTGCTTACGCACTGATTGCTAAGTTAACAACACAGAGATATTTGAAGCAGTTTTACTCACCGCATGCGGTTCCAACACACGATCGTGACCCTTTTTCGTTGGGACTGCATCATCCTTAAGAAATAAACGATATGCAATCCGGCGTCAAACTGGGCCTTTTTTGTAAAACAAGCATCTTCAAAATGCAGGGAACAAACAAAAACACTTGCACAACTCCGTTGATGCTCTGTAAAAATAAACTCCATCCACTGGTCCCTTAATGCTGTTTTTTTTTTTTTTGGTAATCTGTGCAGGGTTGTCTTGCCCTGGCAACCAAAAACACACTTCTTTTGTGACAATTCGCTCTCGCTCTGATCAGTGAATGTTTCTGCTGTGCTCTGCTATACGGGAGCGCGCACTCTCCCGGCAGACGTGCCCTTAGGACCAATATAAGGAAATTCCGCTCCATCTCCATCCAACGTCACACAGACCCATACTCGAAAAAAACTTTCCGAAACTTGTGACAAACCGGAAGAGGTATTTTTGGAACAAAAATACTCCTTCAAACGTACAACTTAATTTTTGAAACTTTGTCCATGTTTAGCATGAGAATCCAACTCTTTAACAGTGTAAAAAATTCAGTATGCATGAAATAGCATTTCACCGTTTGGTTGTGGGTAGGCCTGCGGAGATCCCTGGCAGAAGATATACTATTTCTATTAGCACGTGTCATAAAGATGTCATGGGATAGACTCCTGATTGACTGCATTTGTTGCAGAGAAATACAGAGAAAAGAAAAATGTTTTCATGTTATCACTCTAAACACCAACAATTAAATTATAAATGCAAACCTTCACATGTACAGTCCTTCAAAACGCCAGTCAAACAAAACCATGTGGGTGTATCAATCGGCTCTGAGAACTGCATGCATGCCAAAGAAGGTCTTAAATACAAATCAAACCATGCTTCACTGTTATTTGGCTAGTCATTACCCTACAGGAAAAGAGTGCTAAATCATTATTACGCTCATTAAAACATAAATTGAACTGAACACATCTACACAGACGGTTTTGTTCATCATTCAGCATGAAACAGTGACTAGCTGCACGATTATGACCAAAATCATAATTGTCGATTATTGCCTTGAAATTGTAATTGCGATTATTAATCATGATTATCACAATTTACATTGAATGATGTTTATACCATTGTTTGATTGTATTTTTATATGAAAATAAACAAGCTGAAAACACTAACTTTTCTAATACTTTTTATACATCGGATTAAATTTAAAAAAAAAGTACAAATATGAATGGTATTATAATGTTATACTAAAACAAAAATTAAAATAATGGGAAAAACCCTTAAGATAACTTAGAAAGAAAAAAAAAGTATCTTAAGCACACAGAATAACATAAGTGGACTTTAAACGATTAATTGCCGCTTTGAACGATTACATAATCGTAACATCCATAATTGTAAACGCAATTAGAAATTCAATTAATTGTGCAGCCCTAATTTACACTTAAAATGCATGAATTCATTTTAGAAATAAAATACCAAAGCAAGTGGCATCAGCAAACATATACTACAGCTTTTCTCACAACTTTGCAAAGAGTTTCTTTGCAATAGATCCCAAATCAGAATTATTTTCTACTAAAAATAACATAAAAACAGTGTAGGTCAAATGATTAGTATATAACTTTCAAGTGAAAAAAATATGGCAATATACAAAAAAATATACAACAACTTGTAAAATATAACATTAATTCAAATTATCTAATAACTAATAACACAGTATCGAAATAAATTTTTACGCTCTGCTTAAGTAGCCAAATACTTTTGGGGCTACTATATGACTGAAAAGATTACATGGTATATTCCTCTGTGAAGCTGAAGTTGACTTGAATGATTTATGGGTCTTTCAAAACTCATACAAAATTGAGGCCATACAGTATTTTGGTCATCTGTAATAAGCACTTTGAATTCTGGCGTATATAAATATCTTCACCTGATCTCCATTGAGTTAGTTTCCAGCCATCATCTGAGGTTTCTAAAACAGTTCATTTTTCATGAATAACAAAGCCGCAGCTGATGCTCTAAATCCAGTTCTCTTTTGAATCCTATCAAAGTGGATTTTAGGTTTTGGTTACTGTGGTTTGTGTGTGACTCTCGGGTTCTCCTGAACCTGTTTGTCAGCGACTGCGGATCCTTCTCTCGCTGTGGTAAAGACTTTTATGCTCAATACTTAATAACAGCTTGTGCTGACATCTCCACAGTAAGCATCTGATCACAGCTGTGGGCTCTCTCTCCGCCTGCTGACACCTCACCAGTGCCATCCCCACATCACGCCTCTCTGAAAGCTCTGCTGTGACATATACGTATGCTGAACGCACTTCAGTAGCATTTTATTACAGTAATAAGCCAAAAGAAGAGATGTGCTATGAAGGTAATGAGGATGTTGTGAGGGTGAAAACTCACTCGACGAGATAATGTGATAAAGATGTGATAAAATTACAGTAACAGCATAATTTTAGACCTGTACAAGGGTCCACAAAACCATCTCGGGTCATTTATTTCACCCGTGTGTTTGCGCTTCACAGAACGTGCAGGCAAAGCATAATCATGATCCATAAGTAAGTTATTGATTGAGGTTTAAATACGAATATAAACAATATAAATATAAAATATAATAGTCTCGATAAAGGCTACTACTTTTTCTTCTTCGTCTCGTATTTGTTTCTGTTCACCTTTGTATTTGGCGGTTCCGCAGGAAGTTAGATAAACTAGAGGGGTCAAAGTTTATATGACGTCATAGACGGGCGACAAAACGGAAATAAAGAAACGTGCCGTGTCTTCGAATTAAACTATAATTTTCTCCGGATTTGAAAGTCCGTGGAAACTGTCGGGATGATGTAAGTACACAACTAAAAAATATATATAACATAGATATAGTGATTTCTGCTATTTTTAAAGCAGAAAAAATTACATATTGCGCCTTTAAATGGCAATTATTGAATTTCTGATAAATGGCAATTATTGAATTTCTATGATATTTTGTGAACATAAATGAGAAATAAAACACTAAAAACTAAAATCAATTGTTGCAATGCTGCAAGTGGATTTATGCATCACAATACTATTTTGCACAATATGAAAAATAGATAAGTATTGTCAAATATTCACTTTATCAAATAAGCATCAAATGGCCGATATTAAAACTCTATTCTATTTTGCCAAAATAAATGAGAATCTGAATAAAAGTGAATTTAGGTGTGCAGGATGAATATCAACAGTATATCTGTACAGAATGGATATTTTGAGACAACATTTAACATCAAAAATTAACAATTCATATGAATTCAATCAATTGATGCGAGATGTGCAAACAATGCTTCAAACATGGATCATCCAATCAAAATTCATAACTGTAACAACCTGTTCAACAATATTTATAAAGTCTCAACAGATTAAAGTAAGTAACAATTTAACTTTTATTCTGAAAGTATAAGCCGACAGGGAATGAAGGGTGTGAAAAGAACCTCACAAAAAGAATACTAACACAGCTCAAATCAATAAACACCTCATTTAAGAGCAAGCCTGAACAAAATCCAACCTACTGCAGAAATCAATATGACATACCAAAGTCGTGTTAAACGCACAGCATGACAAAAACAAACAGGGAGAAAGAGAGAACCATAAAGATGTCTTATCTGCACTTCGCCAAAAGAAAGATCTCAATGAATAGAAGGATAAGACTTTCACAGTCTTACATCATAACTGTGTAAGCTAGACTGATGACTGAAAACAGGACTACTAATTCAACAAGGTTGAATCTGCATTCAACAATTACAGTGATTGAAAGGCCTTAATTACACAACTAAGAAAAACATGCTTTCACACGACAAAACAGCTCTTAGACATTTACCAAAAGTGATTTTACACTGCAAAAAGAACAAACAGCAGTTTGAATAATTAAGGCAATTATGCATGTACGTTCAGATGATTTCAGCGGCTTTAATGAGTCTATTCACGAGCCATATAAAAGTATATTGATTAATGATACAAACCAGCTGGAAATGTTTGCAGGTGTCTGCTCAGATAGGCAGCATGCCAAGCAGCTCTGATTCATAATCATTATCATGAATCATGCTCACAAACCCTTACTGACTACAGATAAATCAAAACGGGGAGATGGTCAGAGCTTTATTAAATAAACATCAAAAGAGCGAATATGCCATCTTCAGAGCGGAGTATACGGACACCAAAATGTATGTGTGTTTGCACATGACCAGTGCAAATATTGAAAAAGCTGGAATAAAATGTCATTGTGAATGCAGCACTGTCACTGGAAAGATGATGTGTTTTCCCACTGTAATTTAATTCTCCATTAAACTGTACAAACAGAGTCCATTTACATGGTACAAACAAAAACGTAACCTCAGCATCTTGACAGAGGACTACACCCCATCATTGGATAAATTATATATATATATATATATATATATATATATATATATATACTGTGATAATATTTTGACATATTTTTGGATTCAGTCATTTTTGTCTGCTCATGTGATGGAGTTGGCGACTGGTCTATTGTTTATATTTTTACTCATCTTCCCTAGAGGCCTCCTCCATGTGTCGTACTACATTAAGTGTGAGTGTATTAGCACCTCCTACTGAATCCATCACTTTCAAACTGGAGATGGTGCGGGTGTATTTTACAATGTGAATAAACTTCATTACGGCCTTGTGTGAAAACATTTTGGTTGTGTTTAGTAAATGCTCCCAGGCCTCATCCGACACACTTGAGAGTTATAAAAACAGATTAATTTAATGTGAGACTGTCAATCACAGATGATTTTGTTGTTGGCAAGGACACAAAGAAACACACAACCCTAGTGTATTAGACACAGGCTCATGGATGGAAACTGAAATGGAAAAACAAAAATGTACATTAAACTAAATATAAATGTTTATTAATACACTTGTTTATTTATTAGCATTGCCAAGATACTTAAAATTTAGTAGCCAACAACGAGACAACAATCCTCAATTCCAATGTTTGTAGTACAGCAAATATATATATATTCGTCTGAAAGCAACAATTGTATGGTATCTAACCACATCAGGCAGATAATAGCTTGTGAATCCAGTGTAGATTGCTATAACACAGAGAGCCGAAAATAACTCCTCATGATCAGCGCAGGCCTTAACCTCAGCTAGATACATTTGACCTCACACTGCAAACTCTTCCTCCTACAATAGGGCTGAACTCAAGCCAGAAAGGAAAAAACAGATCTGATGGAACAAATAAGGCTGTCTGCAGGAGAGTTTGTGTGTCTGAATGACAGTAGACCTCATTTCTTGAACTCTGGGCACAGTAGTTTTAAATGCCTCCTCGATGGCTCTCTTACTTACTGAATTAACTTTAATTCAGCAGCCATACAAAGCACATAATGTAAAAAAAGTCTCCCACGAATCAGTAAAATCAATTTAAATTTGTAATTTGGAATACATTAGTAGGTTTTTCTGCTCATAATTGGACACCAGATCTGACAAAGACACTGTAAATTGATTCCTGCCGATTTGTTTTTATTAAATCTAACATCATCTACACATGAAGTTTATTTTAAATTAAATTAAAATTTATATTCCCTTAATTTTAATATAAATTAAACTGCTAATAAATTACAATACTGCTACATTTCTTCATAATGAATTCTTCGAACTCATGTTGTCTCTTAAACTATTGAAAGCAATATTGAACGTAGCCTACTTTATGGTACCTGAAAAATTAATACTTAATTAAAAAAAAATATCTTGAGAAATAATAATGTGGTTTTTAAGTCTTTAAATAGAAGCGGCCAAAGCCCTAATTGGCACCCCATTGAAAGCATCAATCAAGTAATCAGTGCCATACAGTATGGTTTTCATTATTTTGATAACCAGCGCAGATGGCAGTGTAATGGTAGTATGTTGAAGTACATTTAGAGTGTCTATAAGATGTAGTCTTGTAGTACTAAAAGGAATATCTCATGGAATTAAACCGAGCACTAGCACTATATGCGCTGAGGAAGCGGATCGCCAGTAAAGCGGCACTGCGGCAGTACTGTATCAATGCGCCCGGTCCCCGCTCTCGCAGGGATCCTGAAGCACGGACTCGTGGAGAGGAGCAGCTTCGCTTTCTTGCAAGATTTATTTGTTTGTGTTTGCGTTTCACTACATGTCAGTAATAATACAAATAAAAATGTGTTTGCATATTATGCCATTTGATCTACATCATTCTGGACTGAAAACACCAATGAGATCCAGCAGAAGGTCAGGGATGAGCTCCAGCGCTCCAAAGCAGAGGGTCTGCTAATAAACACACAGGCCTGCAGGCAAGCATGGCACATTGTGACATGGTATGAAAAACAAAATCACTTAAGAGATTTCAGTGGAGCAAACTCCCAAACAATGGTGTGTGCAAAAATAGTCAAAAATGGAAGAAAACCATGACAAGCAATTTGAATAAAGCTTGATTAGTAGGATAAGGACAACAAAATAAACAGCTGCTTATCCAGTACAATATGCAATAGATTTGATCCATTGTAGATCTAGCTGGAAATGGACAAACCATAAGTGAGGTTTGTCATTAGGATTCTATTTGTCTATTTTCTATTTGAAATTATAAAATTTCTATTGTCTATCCCTTGTCCATACTTAGCGTTTCTCGGTCCACATTACACAACCAAAAACATTTTTTGTGACCATTCATGCATACAGTAGCATCAAGCTACATAAGACAGATTATAATATTTATGTTACACTTTTACTCAAATCTGACTTTTAAACCAAATAATGTAATAACTTCCGACTGCAATCTAATATCGGAATATGTTATGTGTAGCCTTTTATTTCAAGTTAATTGCCACGCCTGCTTAGCCTTTCTCGTGTATTGTATTGTCAGCCTGAATAGTTATGAAAATAGGCAGGATCTCATAAAAACCACATACAAATCATATACTTTTGTAACTGTGTGTTTATTAGCTTTATGTTTTATCCGTAAAATGTTTTCTTGGGTTTTTTTCTGTGCAGAACTGAATGTGGAAGTGTAATGGACGTTTGTAATAAGAGACAATATGATTGACATATGAGCAGCGAATCATCTCCTGAGCCATTGCACAAAAGAACTACATGTAACCAACATAACAAATCAGTGCGATTAGTTTGAATAAAGTTCAAATAGTTTTCAGATACCCAGCCCTAATCATTTGCATGTACTTTAAAGGCTTGCCAGTTAAACATTATATTTGTGTGCTGTTTCTGAGCGAGTACACCTGAAGCATGCACACAATAAAAAGCCTGTCAAACAGCACCAGATAGCTGGACTAAGTTATCTTTCACAACTGATTGTGCTAAAACTCTCAAAAACACACAAGGTTTACATATAAACAATTTGTTATGTCTAAAGTGAAAGTAAACAGTTGAGAGAAAATTGCATGCCTAAAATATGTGTGTATGTCTTAAAGTGACAACAGACTGATAGTACTAAACATGTTGCCACTTGTCATTAAAGGGATAGTTTATTTAAAAATTTGAATTCTGTCATTATTTACTCACTCTCATGTTGTCCCAAACCTGTATTAATTTCTTTCTTCTACTAAACACGTCACCTATTGACTGATAGTAGGGGATAGTAGGGACACATTCTTCAAAATAACTTTTATGTTCAACAGAAGAAAGAAACTCATTCAGCTAAACACGTCACCTATTGACTGATAGTAGGGGATAGTAGAGACACATTCTTCAAAATAACTTTTATGTTCAACAGAAGAAAGAAACTCATTCAGGTTTAAAACAAATTGAGAATGAGTAAATGATGACAGAACATTTTTGGATGAACTATCCATTTAATGTCAATAAAACAACAAAACACAAAGAGAAAAATCACTCGCTGCTCTTGACTGAAGAACTTACTGTTGCTTTAATAAAAATTGATGTATAATTTATACAGTGAAGTGTATGTAGTCTTTGAATGGAGATTTTCCTGGAAAGAAAAAAAAATGGTGATGTGATATTTTTGCCATATAGTAATGTAGCGTTGTATAACCGTTGCAGAACAGTCTCCATATCCGCATATCTCTAGTCACAACACTACATTACTTCCATCCCCTCAAATGACTCCAAAATGTTCCTCAGGTCTGTGATTCAATTAGCACATAAACATCTTGCCAAGCCAAATCCTGCCATTAGAAACAAGGCTTCCTCATTACTCCCCCACCAAGCACAAACTCACTAGGCCTCTAAACTGCTCCTCATACATAATTCAGCAGCCACAAATATGGCATTTAGGCAGAATGGCTGTTATGCATCGAACAGCAAGGGTCGGGCACAAACAGAAGGCTAAATGCAAAACTCTAATTCAGGAATGAGTCAGAGAAAACAGACGCAGAAACGGCAGCTAACATGTTTATAGCAGTGTTTTTAGAGGAAGGGTTTTTTACATCCGAAAGAAGCTCCAGTGAGTCCTTCCCCAAGATTATAACTAGATTTGCATTTTTTGATGGGAATACCAAGTCATTAAAAGATTTTAAAACTTGCACTCAGTAATTCTATCCTTATTTAATTCATGTACATTTAGGCCAAATTAGATGAAGATGTAGCCAAATCAAAGCTGTTTTATTTTAAACACATTCTAAAAAATAAAGGTTCTTCATTGGCATTGAAGATTCCATGAAGAAGCCTTTACACAAAAAGGTCTTTATAGTAGAAAAAGGTTATTTAGATTATTACAATCAGAAAGAAAAATGGTTCTTTTAAGAACTGTTCACTGAAAGGTTCCTTAGGGCATCTAAAATGGTTCCTCTATGACATCACTGTGAAAACCCCCTTTTGGAACCATAATGGTCAACTATAAATGTGCATTTTCTACAATACCATGTACAATGTGCACATGAACTACCAGAGCCCTGTCTGTGAATACATGCCCTTGTTTTGTCCTCCTGTGTCTCCAAACATCGGTTGGACCCACACTTGACCCCAAACACTTCCGCTGACCAGCAAGCTGTTCCACACACACCTAATCAGTCACTTCAGGATAAACCGAAGAGACCTGGAATGGAACAACACATTCTCCTCACGCGCCAACAGCCTCAATCTAAACAATTACTTGGCATGTGCGTGAGTTCACTTAGCGTTTACAGGTTAAAGTCTGGTTACGAAAGTAGGAGGTGGAAGGATTTTAAGTCCTTGGCCACAAATTCTTCTCATAACCCGAATTCACTTTAGACTGAAATGTGTTTACACTTAGCAAAGAGAACAATGTACCTATAGGTTTAGTTTCTTAAGAAATTTAAGTTTATGGATTTGAACAAACCCCTAATTGTAAGTATTAACTTCAGCATGTAACTCACCCTGCACCATGTAAGCACAGCAAAACCAAAAGAATGCAAATATAACGTCTGAGCTACTTGATCACAATCAAGCATTTTCCCAGTCAATGCAGCCAACACAAACAGAAAATAAGTAGGCCTACAATCTGGGACTATACACCTAAATCTGCAATGTAAGGTACATTAAAATGATACATTCTGGGATATCTATTATATTTATTAGAGGAAGGTGAACAATATTTTTCAAAACTTTAAGGCTTTTATGAATTCAGACACTCTGACACACACTGAAATGAGATTCATGGTTTAACAGCACTTTGAGGAGCACAAACTCTGTGGTCGGAAGATCTTGATAAATAGCTTCAGGATATAAAATCAATCCAAACGGCGTCCCTGCATATGGTGTGTAGGGGGAAAAAACAGCTCTATCCAGGCCAACAACAACATTCAATCCAAAAGAAAGGAAATTATAATGAGGGACATTCATTCTACAAAACAGGGTGCCATTTCTGTCCTTATTCAGCATCACTGTTAAACTTAGGCATACTTTTAGAATTGCTTTATAAATGAATAGCTAATGCCAGTTTTTACTGTTACATCAGACACATCTAAACACAACAAAAATCCATTTTTACTTTAGGTACATCAATAAGAAACGATTTAGGAATGTCAACCGTTACCATGATTTTGTACAGTAAACAACTGATCACTGAAATGTCTGTATAAATATCAGTATTAAAGTCTACTTAATTAAAATCTTTCTATTATTTACTTAAGAAAGTCACCTTATCAAACTGTGTCATGAGTGCATGTTTCACAGATTGGACATTTAAGCCTTTAGGAGGAAAGAAAGGAGTTCTGCTCACCTCCACTTGTCCTGTCTCGAGTCTCGACCTGACTTTGTCTAACACAAAGAAAGATCAAGTAGCTTCTGGTGGGTGCGTGTTAAGCAGAGTTAGAAACGTGTGAGAGGAAGCTCGGCTCCAACATGAAGCTGCTTTGGAAATGCAATGAGATTGCTTGCAGCCAGGTGTTGGCAGGTGGAAGTTTCAACTTCATCAAGGTCCCTGCGGACCTTCAACCTCTCACGACCCTGCTGTCGACAACCAAAGAAAAGAACAAGAACATAAACGGAGGGCTGTTCTCAGCAGTTGCTCCTCACTGATGCCATTTTCAATTGAGATTTTGCACACACCTTCCTTTTTCCCCTATTCCTCCACACGAGAGAGCTGAGATAATGAATGAGTGGGTTCCCACCTGATACGGACTCAAAGACATGCTAGATGTATTATTATAAACCTACTCAGGCAAGCTAGTTGTATTTGAATAAAAATTTTATTTGCCTAAGCATTTGCCGTGTGAGTCCGAGAAGCATATCTTCTAGTAAATGGTTACTAACCTTTTCTGTGTACATTTATATCCAATTTCACAACTATTTCACCATGACAACCCAACCATAAAACTCTACAATGATTTAGCGCTTTAAAGCTCAAATAGCATGTTTTATTAGAATAATTAGCTACCGTGCTTTTTAGCATTTTAAGTTTCACTTTTCTAATTGTAAATCCTCAAAAAAGGCCCCATTTACTACGATTTTGAGCTTTTCTGTAACCTTGATTTCTGCTTTTGTTAAAGGGCCATGAAACAGTTAACTACATTTTCTTAGATTTTAACAGAGGTGTTTGTGTTGTCTTATCACATCATAAAAGACGATGTAAACATTTGTTATTTTAATTATAGGGGAAAACTGGATTATTTTTATTATTTTATTCCAGGTTTAAAAACTACATGTCCATGTCAAAGGCTGTAATGTGTTAAATACAGTAGTACTTCTTTGATGCTCTGTGTCTTTAATAATTCATGAGACTGCGTGTCCTTATCCTATGAGAAATGCTTCCCTTAATTACTCACAACAGCACATGTTGATTTACTTCAACATATCCTCCAAACTGCTAGAACACATACAGTAAGCGAGAGACACGTTCATAGACTGAAAGTGAGTTGTTGTTGTTTTTTTACTGAGACTGAGGCTGCTTTTCATAAATTTTCCCCTCTTCCCTTCCATTCTACTGTTTACTTTTTCAAAACTGTGGTGAAACTAACTGGTGCTTAAACAGAGGGCTTCGCTTTAAAGAAAATAAACGTGGTTTTCAACCATATGCGACAAATGGTATGAGTTTAACTTGAATTAAACTTCCTTTAAGCCTTTGACTTCAGTATAACAGTGATCCTGTGTCAAATGAAAATGTTGGGTAAACTCCAGTGAGTGAGTGAGTTTCTCAGAAGCACAGGTTTTTTAACAATAACTACAGCAGTCAGTGAGACAAATTTGTTCTCAACGCTTCATTTAGGAAGGTCACTGGGGTAAAAAACCTCTAGAAACAGAAAAGAAAACTGTCAAACCTTGATAAGGAGGAAAAACCAGGCAGAGATCCACAGTGGCCTATCAAACATTTCTCCTGACTAACCATGAATGGTGTATGCCCACCTGAGACCATTGTGGAACATGGGAAATAAATTACAAGATGTCCTTCATACACAAAACAAATTCAATTTTCCCATTACAACATGTCTGCACAGAAAACTTTTTTTTTTCTTTTAGTTTTGAATCCAATTTCACACACATTAAATGAATACAGAGACCAAATACATATTTAACTTGTCTACATGGACCCTTACACACCATTTAATTTTAAAACTGTTAACATCTTAACTGTTTTTGTCGTTTTTAATTAAAAGCTATGAAGGCATCAGTGCATATCAGTGAACAGATGTTTGGAGGGAATGCTGACTCGCTCTCACACACCACACACACACACACACACACACACTGCACACTATCCCCTCTGCACACCCTCACAGGGCCATTAATGATATTCTTGCCACACCATTTAAACATTAGAGCAAACATTTACTTTGGTTAACAGCCCTACTGCAACAACCTGGCTATAACCACAGCTGCTACTTAAAGTATGTGTATGTGTGTGTGTCATGGCACCTGGATATGACCACAAAATGATGATTTACATAGGTTTGTCTGGAGTTACGAATCAATATTCAGCTGTCGCACAAGCTCTTACAACAATTAACCTTAGTCACACCTGTATTGTCGCACCTTTTAACCAATTACCTGTCGCAGCCAAGCACATCTTTGTTTTTCATTTCTCCTTTAACAAGTACACAGTGTAATTTTCCTTTCAAAATGCCTCTAAAGATAGAATAAATGTCAGGTCATGGCTAGTATTGTCAGTGATTGGATAATGTTTTTTTATAATGGAGCCAAAATGAGACAAAACACGTTCAAACAACACCGCTAATTAATGAGCTATTTTGAATTATTACTTTAATAAAGCTGTAAGCTGAAATCCTGCTGGGCAAAGATTATGTATTGATGTTAGCTTAATATTAATTAAATTGTAGACACCTGTGCATTAGACTAAGAAAATATATTGAGTTCTGGGTCTACAAACACATCTATCCTAAAAATTGACAGTTTTTCACATGAACGTCATGTGGAGGTGACTTTATTCAGAATTAGAAATGTATACTACATACAAATTATATGTACACTATATATTGTAAATAGCATTAGAGATTAATCCATTTGCACTATTTGGGAAATGTGTAAATTGAAAAGTAAAGTCAACAACCAATCATTTATTTCAAAGTTAATAATTAATCATTAGGGTTAGAGAGTTAATAATAATCATTAGGGTTAGAGATATGGCTGGTTGCTAATATTTATATACACCTGAAGTACACAAAGCTACAATTTTACAACATGACACTAATACTACAAAGTAATACTACACCTGGCCAACTCATTTTTAACATAATAGCAGGCTTGTCACGATAGTCGATAAATCAATCGTATGATTAAAAAAATTAGCTTGATAATTTTTTTTTTTCAATTTTTTTTTTCAAAATTTTACATCATGATGTGGGGTTAGTCTGGACACCTGTGGACAGCCTGCGGTAGAAAACACCCTCTCCGATGGCACAGATGTCCCAGGAATAAAGAGATAACATCTCGCTAGAGTGACCAGCTTTGGGAAGCGCCTTTCATTTGCTTGTGGATGTTTGCGTCTCAAGTGATATTGCATTGTACTTGAACTACTGCTTTATTTTAATACCGCATAGCATATTTTGCAAGTAACTTGGTTGCCCTATTTTCTCGAAATGGGACGACTTTTCGCTCGCTTAATTTGGCTTGCTCAGCTAAATATGTCTGTAGACTCGTATTTGCGTGTGTCAATGCGCCCATTGAGTTAACACACACACACACACACGCACGATGTGGTGCGGACGGGCCTGGAAAAAAACGAGCGTGTCGCGCAGCGTCTCTTCCATTATGAGTGCGCATACCGATTATTGAAATAACAAACTTGAGCACAAAAAAAGAAGTGATATGTGAACGGCACCTTCATCGGTCAAAATGTTTACTTTTGGTTAAACGGTCAATATGAACATCCCTAACTGGCATATAAACATAATAAAACATACCAAAATTAAACAATTTTAAGCCACACAAACGACAATATTATTTTTTATTGCAAAAATTTCTTGGACAGTTTATCGTCCAGCAAAATTTGTTATCGTGACAGCCCTACGTAATAGTGGGTTCAGCCATTTGTAACTTAAAAATGCAAGCCAGTATCTATCATATTTAAATTTAGTTTCATAACCATGAACACCACATTGGTTTGTAGTTCAAATAGTTTTACAGTTACATTCACAGAAAATGTATTCTGCATTGCAAAATATGGTAGATACTAACTAACACTGATCATCAGCAACGCAGTATAAACAAGACAAGAGACAGCCTTAACTGAACCTGAATTGGTCTCTGGATGTTTTGTATCTTAAATAAATGATTCCCTCTTTTTGCTCAGTAGCTTCAATTGCAATCCCATATCATGCATTAACAATGCAACAACAGCAAAAGTACTGCTACACATTTATGTTGCAAAACTTGACCCAAAAGGAACACGGTTTAAGTAGGAGTCTAAAGGAATGTAAAAGAGTAACTACAGCGTGATCCATCGGCTGCATTTAGCATGCCTTGGAGCATATTTGATGTGTCAGTCATGGCTCCTACAGCACTGTATTAACGCATATCACACATCATATTGTGACAGTTTCAAATGAGGTCTAAATGAATATCAGCTGTCACTGCCATGAACAGATAGAAGCACTGTTTATGAAGGAAATTAATTGATGGCTTAAAGTAATATTTTTCATGCATGGAAATATTCAGAGCATTTTCAGTACTAAATAAATAAGTGTTTTTATTCATTTTCCAATCTGGCTCGGCTAGGTGTTCATCTTCAGTTCTCTCTTCACAGCAGTTCAGTCAGTGTACTGTTTGAGTGCATGCATTACTCCGGGATATTTGTTTGTTTGAACTTAGAGGGAGTGTCAGCCACATTAAAAAAACAGCTTAAGTCATTTGTGGATTAACTCGTATTAGAGATGCAAATCGTTTAAAACAATTCAGTTCGATTTGGTGAACTGAATGATTCGTTCGCGAACCGGATATCCAGACTGCTTTGATTTAAACTCTCTCTCACGACAGACACAGAAGAGAAGACAATGCTGAATAAAGTCGTCGTTTTTGCCATTTTTGGACCAAAATGTATTTTCGATGCTTCAAAAAATTCCAACGGACCCTCTGATGTCACATGGACTACTTTGATGATGTTTTTCTTACCTTTCTGGACATGGACAGTAGACCGTACACACAGTTTCAATGGAGGGACTGAGAGCTCTCGGACTAAATCTAAAATATCTTAAACTGTGTTCCGAAAATAAAAAGAGGTCTTACATGTTTGGAACAGCATAAGGGTGAGTTATTAATGACATAATTTTCATTTTTGGATGAACTAACCCTTTAACAGCAAAGAGACAAATCCAACTCGAAGCGTGCGCAAGTTCGCTAGGGTGTGCATGGCAAATATGACGTCATCGTGGTGCTGGCGTAAGTTTTTTTCGAGTGCACTCAAACTCAATTCGATGGCGGTGTGCACAGCATTTTTTGTAACTTTTAAGATGATTAATTCATCAACTCATTCTTCATGCGAGAAGTCTTGTACCGTACTCCTTAGATTACTCCTCATTACTCCTCGAGATTACTCCTCATCGCCCCCTGTCCTTTCAAAGAATAGTACAACGCGAACGCGACAAGTATAAAATCATCATCCGTTTGGGGAGCGTAGCCAGGACAAAAATATAAGTCAAGCTTTAGGCGATTACAGACGAAAAATGTGCCCCTCTGGGCCCCGTGCCAACCCCTCTAACGGAACATGACCTAATTTCTTCTTTCAACCATCTACTGCCTGGCATGATGGATCCTACTCTGTCTTTTTCTGAAATGCTAATCTGATGTCAAACTGACAGTTTTTTTTCCCCACAGAGCTGCATTTGAGTTATTGCAGGCTGTGTAAATATTTATAAATGATAAAAGCGCCGTCTGAAATCATTAACATGCCACTTAGACTCATCAACTTAAAAAGAAGAGAACATCATCAGCTAAAAAAAGAGAACATAATGACGCCGAACACAAAAAAGAAACACTTGATTCGTTCATATTAAGATCTAAAAAGTCATTTTATTTGTCACCTGAAAGAGAAAAGCCATTGTGATCAACAAATGCTTTGCTTTGCGCCAGGCACAGGCTAGCACATTAGTATTATTTACATTGACTTAACCATTTTCTTGTGAGTGGATCAATGGAGTGGGGAACGCACACAGGGTGACTGCTGTTCTCAATCAAATGAGCTCAGAGCTTTACAACACAATGATCACATAAAGTGGTTTAAGGGCACCAGTGGTGCAGGCATTAAGTAATATTGAATTGGGGATGCGGGGCGGGAAAGGGGGAGCAGGTTGAAATGATTACGTGGCAACTTTGTACTCAGGGACCAAGGGGGAGGAGGTTTGTCGAGGGGGCCCGGCCTGATGATTTAGTAATTTCTCAAAGTGCTGTAACACACTGCCTCTCAGGCCTGTCGTTCCAGCACTAAGCAGCATTAATAAACACCCGCTGCTGATGGCTCACTTCTATATGAGAGCGTCTGTCCACTGGAGTGGAACGAGTTTGATTTCAATGTGTCATTTGGGAATACCTGTACGAATTCCTCAAGCACCTCCTGGCAAATTGAGGACAAATTCCTTCTCAAATTGAAACTATCAAGGGATTGTTGTAAAAGAAGGACATGAAATAGAAATCTTGAGGTAGTGGAAGAGAGAGAGAGATGTACTGTTTTAAAGAAATTGGAAAAAGAGAGAATACATGTACGTTTGGAAAAAAAGTAAGATGGCTCTGATGTAATGTAAACATTGATCCATATGGACAAATAAACACTACTACATTTAGCCTATGGGCCAAAATCACAACAGCAAAAAAATCAGTGCAAAATGGATATAAATTCATGTAAAAAAAAAAAAAAAAAAAAAAAAAAATACAATAAAAATGGAGCTGTGGCATAGTGGTTTGCACTGACATGTTTATGCAGAAAATGCAATTTCCAGCTGTTGTCCTTTCCCCATCTAGTTTCATTATCTTCCTCTTTATTCCAAACATTAAAAAAAATTATGCCAAAAAAAAACACAAAACAACACCACAAAACAAAATAACACACAACTAAAACAAAAGCTGCAGCAAACAGTAATAAAACTCTTTTTTATGATTTCAGCATTAAAATAGTCATTTATAAAAATAAAATAAAAACATTACATTAGAAAAGGCCCAAATACTGTATGTTTGTTCTAGCTAGTTCCACTGGCTCATTAAGTCCCATGATCATCTCAGCTGCATGAATGAGAATGGAGCTGATCTTTGACATGCAGAATCTAGACTAGGATCTCCTGCTCTGTGAGGTTCTAAATGGAGCAAAACTAGAGAACATGAAGGGGATGACTGTGAGTCACACATCCCAGAACAGTAAAGAGTGGTGAATGGGATGTCACCCCTGGAGAACTGTGCCAGCGGTTCACAGCACTAGCGTGACAGTGTAAGCTACTCTGTCTATGCAACACAATGCAACAGCATCTGTAAGGGATGTGAGGGTAAAGCGTGCAAAGCTTTGACGTGTCACACTGTTGGGCTTTTAACAGCAAGAGTGGCACTGAGAGTCAGGATGACACTCTACAGATGTCCTGTCAAGACTGACAGGTGAAACAATGGTGAAGGCCAATGCTGCCTTTAAGTGCTCCTGGGAAACACCTACAATATGACACATCAAAGTCAGAAACACAGTATGGAAGTAACAGTGAATGACGGCAAAAAAAGAAAAAAAAGAAAAGAAAAATACTTTCCCAGTCTTCTTTATTTTTATATTTAGTTTCGTTTTTATTTACAAAATATGATTAATAAAAAAAAAATAAACAATAATACTGAAATACAGCACCTGCCACAGAGTTATACCTGCAGATATTTATTTAAAAAAAGCTATTTGTTAGTAGGACCCCAGGCAAAAACTTGACCTTTCCAATATCAAAACGGGTATAATTACAAAATTCAGAGTTTCCAACAGGTTAAAACGATTTCTCTTTTTAATTTCTGTGCATGCAGCAACACGTAATGACTACAGTATTTCCAACTCCACTTGAAGGTTGTATACAGACTTAAACTCATACAGCCGTTTTACTAATAAACAGAACAATGATAAACCTCCACAGAGTCCTACTATATGTAACAGACCAAAGCAGCTTGTTTAATTTCAGTAAGAAAGCTGCCACAAATGAGTTAAAGAACCTGATGCCTATGCTAGTAGTAGCCAACTTGGCTTGTACATCCAACCTTTATTTCAAATATCTGAAGATTGAAATGTCACTTCAAGCTATGTAGGAATTTCTATATATAATTACATACCAAGTTGGTAATATACACTTACTCATAATTCAGTCTTTAAATTTAAACTAATGCAAAAGTGATTTCTATAGAAGTACAGTTAAACTTTAAACTTAGATCAACTCAAATTATTCTTTCTACTGCAGGTATTATTTTTCTTTTCTTTTTTTCATCTCAAAACGAGACAAGGCTTTGTTCAAGTTGTGTCTTTAAGTAGTTTTTTTTAACTAATTAAGCTTTTCAGCAGAATTATCTTTCTTTTTTTTAAATTTGAATATATAATGGAAATCTGTAACCTGAATATCTACAGTAGTTACATTATGACATCATGATCATCAATCTATCTTCAGCTTCACCAGATGACATAAACATCTTCAGCAGCTACATTATGACATCATTTCTACATATGATCATTTCTGCATATTTATATTAGACTCTTACTTTTCAGGCAGAGTTATTACATAGTTATTTTGTCATCCAACATTGGAGTCCGAGCCCCCTTTTATTCGTCTCTGTTTTTTTTCTTTCCTTTTTTTATTCAATAAAATAAGTGCATCATCCGGGTATATGAAGTGCACTTCATGTTGAAATTGTAAGTACGAATTTATACTACAAAAGCAAGCAAGCAAATTTGGACACACTTTACATCTTTGGCAGGAAAATGACTTGAAAAAAGCACCATCTACTTGAATCCCAAATACACTCAGAGGAAAATTCAATACTGTGCAAACAGACCCATGCAATTAAGAGTCCAGAAAGAAGCAGTACACAGACAATAATAAACCAGTCATTATGCCGCCACTAGCTTTTCACAGCCAAACTAAACAAGCACTTCCAAAAAACAGCAGTTAAAAACACATTCACGCAAAGGCCGCAGTACAAGACAACCCTAGTCTCTTACCTCAAGAGCTTCCAGCGTCATAAATCCCGATATTGAGAATCCGTCAATGATGTCCTCCTCAGCAGAGGTAGACTCCTTTCTCTTCCTCCTCGGTGGCCTGGGTCGTGAGGAAGAGGAGGGGTTGGTGCTGTCTTCCCTCTCTGAATCAGAGGAAAATCGAAGCATGGTGCCGCGGACATGGTTATTCCTGATCCCGTTAGACACGTGCTCCCGGTCTCGCACCGACCGAGACTTCCGCTTTTTCCGCAGGCCATCCATTTCACCAGATGGCACACCGAACACTTTCTGTTAGGAGGCTCTCGGCCTGTGCTCAGAGGTGGATGGAGAACGATTCCCAGACAAACACCTGAAATGGAAAAACTCAATAACTGTACTCCAGCGAGAGACGTGCAATTATCCAAACCCCAAAACCAGCTGATGTCATGCGACTTTGCTCGGAGTGCGATACGCACATGAGATTCCAGAAGGATAGATGCATATATATCCTCTAGCGCAGAAATCCAAAACCGAATCCTGTTAAGGGTTGTCGAGCTGGAAAGTATCCAAACTTCCAAATTCAGCCCACATTTAAGGGAAACAAGCGGGCAGGTTACTTGAAGTGTCTTCTAACTGAGCTGTAATAGGTCTCCGCATGGCTGTGCTCATGGACCCAACACTCTGTTTAAGTGCAGTCTGACACCTTCCCATCCTACAAGTCAAAGAGACAGAGAGCAGACGTTTAAAATGTTCTCTCAGAGAGCCTTCCCAGAATCCCCACCCTTAGCTATACATAGGAATATATCATGCATGCAGGCATATGAATAAAGCAATTTTCACAACACATTTGGACACTCTGCAAGAGATTAGATCCTTATGATCTAATTCCACAATGACTACAGTCACTTTCGCATTCTCCTCTTCCCAGATCTTACAGTTTCTTGAAAGAAAACTAAATCTATTGTAGGAAATTATTCCGAATGTGATCTTGCGGATAAAATACATCACATAGTGAGCCATTTACAGAGCTGGGTCTGACATATTCAGGAGCTTACTCTTCCTTCACACTGTCATTATTCTGAGACTGTTATAACAAGAGACATGAGGGGGGAAATTATTCATTTTTCTTAACAGAACTGTGGATCAAGCGATAAAATGTCATTTTCTCACAGCAAATTTGAGTTCAGCTGATTACACTGACAGATCATTTATGGCTGACTTCCAGTCATCTTCTGTATGTATATATCTATATATTTAAAACAAAAACAGCCACAATCATTCTGCACTCTAATGATAACATCTACTCAGGGTTCCTCTGTTCATTTCTCAATGTCACCAAACTATAGATAAAAGCTTGCTAAATTCACCACACTCTGAGTTGTCAAAGAGCTGTTTTATCAGAATAGCAATTACACTCTGAAATTATTCATGCTAGACATTATTTTTCATTAATCTCAAAATAAAACAACAACATTGCTCAAAATAATAAATAATACTGTCAAGTCTGCTTAAGTTTTAGCAGGATCATTTCCAGTCTGTGACTGAAATTAAAATAGGTTATATGACAAAAATCTACAATAGCTGCATTATGACATCATGATCATCAATCTTCAAATTCA
Source organism: Carassius gibelio (assembly GCF_023724105.1). Classification (NCBI taxonomy): domain Eukaryota; kingdom Metazoa; phylum Chordata; class Actinopteri; order Cypriniformes; family Cyprinidae; genus Carassius; species Carassius gibelio. The sequence continues at coordinate 11,079,473 of NC_068380.1, read as the reverse complement.
CCAAATGACATGAACATCTTTAATAGCTACACTATGATATCATAATCGGCTTCAAATTAAATCACACAAACATAAACAGCATGTACATTCAAATTCATCCATCAACTTCACTAAATCACTTACATCATTAACAAGCTTTAACTTAACCATAATTAGATGACATGAACACCTACATTATGATGAGAATCAGCCAAAAATGTCAACATTACAAGACAACATGAACATTTACAGTAACAACGACATCATCACTCAGCTTTACCAAATCCACAACTACATTATGACATCATAATCGAGCATCAACTTAAACATCATCTGATGACATGAACAAGTCATTATATCACAACTAGCCATAATTGTAAGTGTCTGTTATCTAGTGGAGTTAATACACTGACTTCGTAATCAAGCATCAACGTGAACTTCACAAGATGACATGAATATCTACAGCAGCTACAGTATGACATCATAGACACCCACAAACTTAAAACTTCACTAGCCACCAACCTTCATCTGCTTTCAAAATCCACCACTAACAAACCACTGAATATCAGCATTGCAATCCGACTTTTTCGAATAAATTATGCATTCCAGAAACATTTTACCAACAGTAATGACCAATGGTCCAGGTGCGCTATTATTACAAAGCCATTTCCAACCACGTATCCCTTTTAACCTGATGATGCCCTGTGCCGGCCCACCTGTCACACACACACACGCGCGCACCACACACACACCCCAAATATTTAAATGGTTTTAATATATTTACACTCCCTGCCAGCCCTCCCTTCACTCTCGCTGTCTTCCATTAGTCTTTTTTGTCTCTCTGACTATCTCTGTCCCCCTCTCTCTCTCTCTCTTTCTCTCTCCGTCAGTAAATCTCACGCACCGTGGCCGGTCCAACCCACAGCAGCAGCAGCAGAAGCGCCTGGCAGTGCCTCCTTCAGCTCTAGATCCACCAAAACACAAAGCCTGCCTTCTCTCCTGCAGGACAAAAGCAACACATGCAAGGCATGTCGAGTGGAGGAGAGCCGTCCGAGCGAGTCGTCGGAATTCGGAAAGTGCACTGCTCTAGAACGGAAAACAAAAAATATTTTTTCCACAAACAAATAAATCTTGCAAGAAAGCGAAGCTGCTCCTCTCCGCGAGTCCGTGCTTCAGGATCCCTGCGAGAGCGGGGACCGGGCGCATTGATACAGTACTGCCGCAGTGCCGCTTTACTGGCGATCCGCTTCCTCAGCGCATATAGTGCTAGTGCTCGGTTTAATTCCATGAGATATTCCTTTTAGTACTACAAGACTACATCTTATAGACACTCTAAATGTACTTCAACATACTACCATTACACTGCCATCTGCGCTGGTTATCAAAATAATGAAAACCATACTGTATGGCACTGATTACTTGATTGATGCTTTCAATGGGGTGCCAATTAGGGTTTTGGCCGCTTCTATTTAAAGGCTTAAAAACCACATTATTATTTCTCAAGATATTTTTTTTTTTAATTAAGTATTAATTTTACAGGTACCATAAAGTAGGCTACGTTCAATATTGCTTTCAATTGTTTAAGAGACAACATGAGTTCGAAGCTTGCCGTTTTCATACATTCAAAATCTACGTACGGTCATAGAATATCATTAAAAAATTTAAATTAAATGTAAATTATATACAGTTCAATATTATAGAGAACTATTACAACATAATGATGACAAATAATTCAATAGCTACATAAATTTAATCATGCAAATAGCCAGACTTACTCTTATTAGACATGTTTTGACCCACTGTAAAATGCCCTTCAACATATCATTCATTCCCATTACACGGATTATGACAATGCAAATAATTGCATATTGTATTGCTCTGATTAGGCTACTTGATTGATGCTTTAAATATGAACTAATTCAATGCATTTGAGTTGATGCTTTTAAACCTTCTATACTAAAACAGATGCTTCTAGATTTAAAGAACACCAACATGACAAAAATCTAATACACTTTAGGCACTGAATCACTGCATAGCCAGTCCAAAACAGTTTCTTTACATGCAGAAATACTAAAAAGAAAATAATTTGACGTATAAAGAAATCTTGCTGCCTATTTGTAGTGTATAAGGCCTATTGTCCTTTTAGGTTCCTCCATCTGTCCAATCACACTGTGTTGATTCAGGCCTCATCAGCACCAATGAATCAGTGAAAACAATCCCAAAATTCACAGCGTCTAAACTCACTGGCTGCTAATCAGACTTAGTAATTGCACGGGCTATTAAATCTTCATTTGGCATCGCATGGGTTTTCAAACAGAACACTGATCCAGCTAAAAATCAGCATAAATTCCTTTTCAGCCATGGCATCTGGTACAATGCATATCAATGTGTTTCATCATAATGCATAAAACAAGTCACCGCATAATCTAACACTTTTTCCCCTTTAACATTTTCGTTTTGTGCATCCTGTATTGCCCTCAGGCTGTGCATGACTTTCTATGCCTCTAACACACAGCCATTTGGCTATTAGTAACTGTTATTAGGCAAAATGTACAATCAATTAAGCTTTCAAAAACATAATTTACAATTACACATTTAAAATGAGTCAGATGTTGTTTCTCATTCTTTTATACAATTTTTATTGCTCTTGTTATGTAAGATGAAGAGGTTTTCCCTTTAGACAAACCCTAGGGTGAACTTATGCACCCCTGCTATAAAACAGCCTAACTTAATTTATTCAAAATGAGGAGAGACACAGCAGATGAACTGTTGGGAGATGGAGAACAATTCTTTTTTGAACTTGAATTTGAACAAACAACGTCCTATCTAAATTTTTTTATTTAACCTTCCAAAAAAAAAAAAAAAAAAAAAAAAAAAAAAAACATTTTGCATCTCAATATTTGTTTATATTTGTATTAGAAAACAAAAATACTGAGCAAGATAATGAATTTTATTTTATTTATTTATTTTTGCAATGCATGCAACATTTAATACTAGGACTTTAAGGCCTCAAATTATGGAAGAGCAAATTAAGATTTTTAAGACACGTAGAAACCCTTTTTACAAACACAGTATGAAATTCTCTGTCTACAATCTTTCAGCTTAGCATAAGTGATATCATCCACTTGATGTGTTTAATTCATCTCACCCCCATCCCCACCCCTTTTATGCACCTTGATAGAAAACACACAACAATTAATTCATGCCACTTTCAAAGCTCATTAAAAAGAGTACAACGCAAAACTTTCCACCGTGTAAACTGTCAAGCATTAAGATACAGATTTTCTTCTAGAGGGATTTTGTCATCCGTTTGTGAGTTTGTAATTATTCAGTAAAACACTCTAAATAGGCTATTAAAAAAAACACTCTCTGTTATTTTCAGATATTAATCAATTTCTAATGGTTCAATATTTGATTTCATCAGCATTATAGGGATGTGGACAGACATCACTATTTACAAACAAAACAAATATGATATATTATTGTATAAAAAGCCATAATTTTACAATAATTTACACTAATTTTGTGCAATAAAATATTGTATAATATTGCAGTATTGCATATAGCACATACAGATCCATGTCAGCTACTGTTTTTTCTCCTTTTTGAGCAAACACACAGGCTTATCTTCCTGCACTGATAACACACTCATAAAATTACATATATACACACACTCTATGTCTACATATGTCTATATATAATGGTGGATGTGCTTGCCTTAGGAAAGCTTGTTTATTTTTAGCCCTAATGCATTCTTACCAACTGCAGAGCGTATCAAGTGTATGTGAAAGTGAAGTTATTTGTTCACTTAAAGTAACACTAATGCTTCAGTGATGTTAGCATTTCCTCATATTTATTTGACACAGGAAGCTGAGTACAGTTCATAATTCACAGTATTTACATTTGATGAACCATTTACACTTGAAAAAAAAAAAACATCCAAGGCCATTTGCTTACTAGCAAACAACTGTCCACCAGTTAACATATTGTGAAGCCAAAAAAAGCTTCATATTTTTAATAAATCCATCAAGATGTTTTTAATTTCAAACTGTTAAGACATTAAGCCCTACTGCTTTCTCCACTGAAAAAGTCACTTTATCTGGATTAGAAGTGAAATATGCACAGATCAAGTTCTGTTTAAAAATGTTGGTGGATTTTGATGTGAGAGAACAACAGGGGATGGACTTTTTCACAGGAGGAACTATGTATTATAGCGAAGTTAAAATGGCTTAATGATGGATTTGTTTCTTTTACGATCACACAGCTCATTGCTTCACAAGATACTGTTTGATTGACTGGAGTCTTGTGGATTACTTGTGGATCAAGTTTTAATCAACTGTTTGGACTCTTATTCTGACGGCACCTATTCACTGCAGAGGATCCATTAGTGAGCTAGTGATTTAATGCAAAGTTTCTCCAAATCTGTTCCAGTGAATAAAAAGCATCTAAATCTCAGATGTCCTTAGAATAAGTCTTTTTTTTTTGGTGAACTTTTACTTTAAATGTGGACTTGTGTGCAAATTCTACTAAAACAGAAGCAACTAAAAGAACTGGAGTGCTGATCAGAAAATACTGTTAAAATGAAATATAACTGAGAGAGAGTAATCTGACTAAACGTCCATCCTCTAGAGAGAGAGAGAGAGAGAGAGAACTACTCAAGCAGTTGCAGCTAAATAAAAATCCTCAAGAATCAGTGACTCTACTGCGGTCCCTCAGCTCTGAATCTTCCAGACACCTATCAAACAAACTGACAGTGCAGCTGAAGTCTCTACAGCCCAGACGAAAACATCTCATTGAAGACAATTAAAGGTTGTAAAACCATATTATCCACACACAAAAAAAGACTCATCCCCATGCCATTTAAATCCCAAACTACCCTTTAAAATCTGCCATTATGGTTTAAATGCCGCTCATTCTTCTTATTCTGATCCCTGCTGCTCTGACAGTCACACTCTAACTCATGGACCTCTGCCAGCATATTATTACTGTACCAACTTTAACAGCCATCTGTGTCTCTGACTCAGGGGATGAGGTTTTGATAACTCCCCTGTCATTCCTTGTAATCCTCTCCACTGTGACAAATACATGTACAGTATATATGTGCTGTATGTAGAGATGTGTGGAATAAATACTCATTTTAGCACTGATATCACCACAGTAATAATTATTTGTACAGTTTTCTGCGTGCCAACAACAAATCGCTATTTAAGTGGATCACACCACTCTAAAGTGTGTTCACTGAAGTGACATGTGACACAAAAGTGTAAAATCTCCCAACACCAAACATGTTTGTATGAAATAAAACATTTAAGCAAATAAAACAAGACAGTAAGACAGTACTTGCCTCATATAAACGTCAAAAAAATTTGTTTGCACGTTATTCATGCGAATAAGCCCAATCCATCACACATTTATATACACATAAAGAGATAAACAAGCTTGAATAAAGAAAAAGCTATATATTACATATGCATGCTGAACATGATTTGTTGCCATAATTAGCAAAAATTAGCAAAATGCCATGGCACATTATTTTTAGTGCAGTTTACATAAATTTAACTAGATTTTCTGAAGAAAATGTGAGTAGTGCTTGCTCATGCAAATCTCATCAAACCTGGGTGCTTGCCAGGGCTTTGCTATACATTTGCAAGAACGTTCTGGGCAAAACTTTGAATGCTTGCTTGACAATGGCCTTGTTCAAAAGTTTTGAGTGTTTTTAAATAAACATTTAATATATTTTAAATAGACAGACAAAGAGAACAATAGATACAACGAAAGAGAAAGAAGGATGGATGGATGGATCAAAATAAAGGATAGATGGATGGATGGATGGATAGATGGATCAAAATAAAGGACAGATGGATGGATGGATGGATCAAAATAAAGGATAGATAGATGGATGGATGGATGGATGGATGGATGGATCAAAATAAAGGACAGATGGATTGATGGATGGATGGATCAAAATAAAGGATAGATGGATGGATGGATCAAAATAGAGGACAGATGGATGGATGGATGGATGGATCAAAAAAGGACAGATGGATGGATGGATGGATGGATAAAAATAAAGGACAGATGGATAGATGGTCAGACAGAAGGATGGACAGATGAGAAAGTTGATACATATAGAAAAGATGGATAGATGAATGGATAATACATGAATAGGATGGACAGAACAGAAAAAAAACTGACAGATGGATGGATGGATAATAGATGACTAGATCTATAGAATATAATAGATAGAACAGAACAACTGACAGAATGATGGATGGAAGAAAAGATGGATTGACAGATGGATGAGCAGGTTGACAGATACAGAATAGATGGATGGATGGATGGATGGATGGATAATAAATAGATGAATACAGAAAGACCAGAACAACTGAGAAAATGATGGATGGATAAGCAGGTTGGATACTGGATGGATTGATGGATGATATAGAAAGAACAGAACAATGGATGGATGGATGGATGAATAAAATAAAAAATGTATGGATGAGAAAGAAGAGAACGATGGATTGATGGGCAGGTTAATATATATTGGATGGATAAAAGGATGAATAGATGAACAATAGATTGATTAGATAGATTGATAGAACTATGGATAAAACAATAGATAGAATGATAGAAAGAACAAGAGAATGATATCAGCTTCCTGTGAGGCACAGCCAATCAATTGGACACAGTTAAAAAATTATGTGCTACATCTTTGATGGCCATATTTAGTTTGCATCGGGCTATTATAAATCAGTGCAGACCTCCAAGCTTTCTTCTTGTCTAGAAATTTGTGTTGACAGGAAATTTACGAATGCCTGCCTTTGTTTAACTGAGTAAAAGACGAAAAGTTAAATAGGTAAAACAGCTTCCCCAGACCAGTGTCGAGGGGTGAAAGCGAAACATTCCATGACCCTACTGTGAGGCTGTCATTCAGCGATTCAACACTGCTCCATTACCTCCTGCACCCTCTTGTCAAGATAACAAAAAAAGCTTTTACTTCAAATGCATGTTTAAGAGTTTTCCTCACAGGGCTTTGGGAGGGATAGGTGGAGAGGGGAAGGCAGGAGGAAGAGAGGTTGGATTGTGGAAGAGAGGTGCTAAGTTTTTCTTTAGCCGTTTTATGGCATGGCAAGAAGTTTGCATCACTCTGCTTCCTGTCGTACATACAGCACTGGGTCTGCTGAATGTCCAATAACAGAAGGGCCATTAGCTCAAAGCATGTGTTGGGGGGTCGTGTGCATGCAGGCGAATTGAAAGAGGCACAGATAAGCCTCCGAAAACTATTCCTCTTCCCTGGCACTGCAACATTCAGCCATCTGAATACACAATTTACAGAGCGATATGTAAATATGCCATATTCTCTCAGCCCATTCTTGAAAACACACACACCCACCCGAAGAAGGCTAATTGTTCCTTTTAAGAGGCAAAATGAGAACAGTTTCTCATTGTGCAAGCAGAAGATGGAGTGAGAGGAATGCAGAGAGAGAAATAGAGGGATCTCTCTGGAATAGGAGGCAGGGATATTTTCCAATTATTCAGCCTTTTTTTGCTATCCCAGAGGGCAAGCTCTGGCGTGCGAGAGAGGCAAAGAGAAAGTTGCACTCGTTTATTAGTATTAGAGGTCTCTTCTGTTTTTCCTCCCAGGCCTGTGGTCTTTTCACACAGTGGCATGCACACACACACACACACAAACACACACACAAACACACAGAGAGAGAAAAACTGAGAGAAGTGCAAGGAGGCAGAGGGAACTGGAAAGACATTAGGGGAAATTAGGAAAACCACAGAGGTACACTTGCCCCCAAAAAGTATTTGGATACTTAAGTTACTCTAATAATTTATGAATTTCTTTAGACGATCAAATCAAATCAAGAGGCTTTTATAAGTACACTGTAAATATAGGCTCCCGGAGCTTTTGGATATACTAGAAGAAAAATAAAATACAAATGTTAATACATACATTATAAGAAATAATATATATATAATATAAAGTAGTTCCTTAATTCTCTTCACACATTTGGAAATTATTTTTTAAACCATACAAAAAAATACATAATTAAAAAGTGTATTTTTTATTAAATTGTCCAGTCTTAAATATTTGCCTTAATAATTTTTTATTTATAGAGATTAAGACAGCAATATTTTTTCTGTAAAATGAGAAAGGTTTTTTTTTTTTTTTTGGTGCAGTAATTCACAGGGTTTGAACATATCAAACAACAATCAATTCACATGTTCTATGTTTAAGCAGATATTGAACACGCTGCATTGAAAACTAACCAGAGTTGTTCCTACCTGAAATCAACATTCAATGTGTGCTGGACAAAGAAAGTATTCAGTTATTTCTTCATTTCATCATGTCTCATGAAAGACAACAAGATAATTTATCATACCTTATCTATAAATGGAGACATAAAAGTAAACAGCGATAGGAGAGAAGCATAAACAAAGCACCTTGTAGGAAAGAGGTGACATCTTGATACAAGACTCATTTCTGCAGGTAAATAATTTTCCAGAGAAAAACTGTGTGTCTATGTCATTGGCTTGTCAGGCCTATTGTCCTTGAGAAATGATGCTGCCCGCTAGCTTGTCTGAGGGGAAAAACACCCATATCACGATGAGAAACAAATTGCACTGTCGCTCTGAATGTATTGAGCAGACAGAAATCACAGGTTTCCTGCACTAAACCTTTGACTGAGCTGCGGCTGTGAATTGCTTTGATACATGCCGTAAATCCATGACTGAGGTGGGTTTTTGCATCCGGAAAAAAATGGAGAAAAGACCTGGCACATTTCTGCAGTAGTTTCCACCCGAGAGAGTGCACTCTATGTGTGCGCGTCGAAGAGGAGTTCAGGAAGAGTCAGAGAATTACAGGCTATCATAGCCAAGTGGGTGTCAAATTATCCTTTCAGCGCATTTACACCATCACATGTTCCTCTGTGTGAGTGTGTGTGGCCCCTAACCCAGCTGCATCTCCACAGTAATGAGCTTCACTCAAGATGGAGAGAGGGTGTGAGAGAAAGACTGAATCTGTGTATGTGTGTGTGGGAGAAAAATGAGAAGCACAGCACCAGCATATCAAGTTGTGAGCACCAGTTGTGAACATGTATTTTAATGGCCAACTTGCTATTTTTTGGTCATTTATTTATTGAGCAAAAAAATGACCCAATGTGGTGCAATTTTTGTGTGGTGTGAATCTTTATGATTAGCTGTTAATTTGAGGAGGAAATTAGAGTTTTTTCAAACTGTGACATGACTATCAGGTGTCATTGCCTGCCCTGTTTTATTTAGAGAACAGGGATCTATGAAAGTCTGCTCATGTGTGCGGAAGTGAATCATGGCATGAACAAAGGAGATCTCTGAGGACCTCAGAAAGAGTTGCTGTTGCTCATCAGGCTGGAAAAAGGTTACAAAACCATCTCTAAAAAGTTTGGACTCCACAAATCCACAGTCAGACAGATTGTGTAGAAATGGAGGAGATTCAAGATCACAAGCCAGAAAACTATTTAAGAAATGTTTTGTGAACAGATGAGACCAAAATTGATTTGGTTTTTTTGATTTATATGAGAAGTGTTCTATTTGGAGAAAAGAACTCACTGCATTCCAGCACAAGAACCTGATCCCATCTGTGAAACATGGTGGTGGTAGTATCGTGGTTTGGGCCTGTTTTTCTTCATCTGGACCAGGACGACTTCCATCATTGATGGAACAATGAATTCTGAATTATAACAGCAAATTCAAAAGGAAAATGTCAGGAAATCTGTCCGAGAACTGAGTCTCAAGATAAACTGGGCCATGCAGCAAGGCGACGACCCAAAACACACAAGTCATTTTACTAAAGGATGATTAAAGAAGGACAGTTAAAGTTTTGGAGTGGCTGAGTCAGAGTCTGGACCTTGATTCAATTGAAATGTTGTGGATGGAGCTGAAGCAAGCAGTTCACAGGAGGAAACCAATAACATCACAGAGCTGAAGTCGGTCTGTACTGAGGAATGAGCTAAAACTTATACAAAATGTTATACAGGACTCAGGATCATCAGTTACAAGAAACTTTACCTGCAGTTACTGCTGCAAAATTGGGTCAGACCAGATACTAAAGCAAAGATTCACATACAGATGTGTAATAATGGATCATTTTTCTCAGTATATAACCAAGAAAATATTTTGTCTCATTTGTCAGATCGCATTCTCTTAGTCTACTTTCAGGACTTGTGCAAAAAAAAAATCGGATGATGTTTTGGGTCATATTTATGCAGCAATGTAGAAAATTGTAAAGGGTTCACAAACTTTCCAGCAGCACTATATATATATATATATATATATATATATATATATATATATATATATATATATATATATATATATATTAGGGGTGTAACGATACGCGTATTCGTATTGAACCGTTCGGTACGACGCTTTCGGTTCGTTGGAGTAATTAATTATATTTGAAAAAAAAAAAAAAAGAGAGAGAGAGAAATATAATGATATGCGTTCAACAAGGTAGCCCAATAACCCAAACAACGTAACAGGCAACGCCCCTGACACTCCCGAAGAAGAAAAAAACACCATCTTATATGTTTATGTTAGGCTACTCAGCAGGCGCTCGCTCACTCAGTACGCGCTGAAGGCTCGTTGCAAAATAGCCAATGCGTTTAACAGACTAGAAATGAGAAGATCCTCCAATAACCAACAGGTCTGGTGTTTGGGTGCACTTTGGATTCCCTTTAAGCTATAATGGTGATGGCAAGAGAGTGGTGGATAAAAAAACAACGGTATGTCGCATCTGCAACATGACAGGGTACACCAGCGGGAATAAAAAAAAAAATAAAAAAAACACCAGCGGGAATATCTGGGATATATGCGTCAGTACTATCTGGGAAAAGACGAAAAAAAGGAGAAACATGCACGCAGCAAACTATCCCTGCAGCATTTAGAAACTATAGCTTACAGGGAATCCAACCCAAACACCAGACCTGTTGGTTATTTTAGGATCTTATATTTCTGGTCTGTTAAAGGCATTCGACATTTTGCAACGAGCCTTCAGCGCGTGCTGAGTGAGCGAGCGCCTTAGGGGCCGTTCACATATCGTGCCTAAAAACGCATGGAAAACGCTAAGCGCGTCTTTCTCCTCCTTTCCAAAGCGCTTGGGCAGAAGCGCTCATGAGGCGTCTGTCTTTGCTAAGCAACAATGACGTGCTCTCTCCATGAGACGCGGAAATTTCAGCGAAGGATAAATGGATTTGCAGCTCTAAAAATCGCTTGCAGTAGCTCTGCTACTAAATTTATTTCAAAATTGCAATCCATATACAACTATGATCAGCTGTTCCTTCATCTTGGCTGAGCTCTCAACGTTGTTACGGGAAAGGATGAAGCTGATTGGTTAGTTCTTGTCACATGACCCGCGGTGCGCTTGCGGCATTCTGAAAAGTTGAGATGTTTTTACATTTTGCTGTATCTAAAACGTATCGAACCGAACCGTGACATCAGTGTATCGTATCGAACCGAACCGTGAATTTTGTGAACCGTTACACCCCTAATATATATATATATATATATATATATATATATATATATATATATATATATATATATACTCTGTACTGTAAATGGCAATGCAATGCTGATATTCATTCTAAGAAAGCTGTGTTGAATGTATATGTGTGTCGGAGAGAGTTTAAAAAGTGAAAGTTTAACACTTGTTTGTGACAACATTAACATCTGTGTTCACTGTTGGCTTCCCTTGCATCATGCGTCAGGCCCTGTGTGTGAGCATCTTCTACAGCCCTGTTTAACAAACAGAGTATGTCTTACTGCTGAGGAAAGATGAATTCAATAAAGAATTTTATATTCGAACAAAGAAACTGAGAGAAAACAAAAAAGAAGCCTGTAAAACAATACAACATAAAGGTGTATAGAACAACTGCAACTGTATGATGACATTTTGACAATAAGGAGTGAAACCTACAGTGTGTGTGTGTATGTGTGTGTGCATTACTATACTCCTGGTGTTCTGTGGCCTTAGATTAACATCTGAAAACCTTGTGGATAAAAAGTATAATAGACTTATGTCTATTGTCACCTGTGTTGACATTTGGATGAAATTGGATTCTGAAAAAGTTCAGTGACTCAGCAACAAAATAAAAAGCACTAGGCAAATACTGTTGCCATTAAAACCATATCTGTGCAAACCTATTCAAAGACATTCGGATTTTATGGGTCATTTTCCCCTCATTGGTTTCAGTAACAAAACACACCACACATCTCATGACTATACATCTGTAAATAACTTATACAAAACCTTTCATCTATGAATGCACATATGCACATTCACAATTCTGTCTATTGGTATTTTCTTCTTCTATTGATATTTTATTGTCTAATCTCTTTATTAATAGTGTTTTATTTCACTTTATTCCCTTAATTACATTGTTTGTACTTTCTGTTCTGGAAGCTCCTGGCACCAAGACACATTCCTTGTGTGTGAGAACACACTTAGCAATAAAACTCTTTCTGATTCTGATCTCAATCATATAATGATTTTATATGTTTAACAACACAGCATAACTAATGTCTGTTATTACCTATAGAGAATAAAAAAAATGATTATCCCTATCTCTACAGCCTCCATAAAAAGAAAAAAAAAGAAAGAAAAGGAAAAACGGCCAAACTAGCCAACAAGGATGCTCAATTGATACTGAGGTAATGAACTGAAAAATTGATCCAATTTTCATAATGGTTTTCAATGACCCTACAAAAGAATTTCACTTCTCTGTTATACAGTGCCATATTAAACAGTTCAGCTTTTAATGCTGACCTTACTCGGCCATAAAAAATCATTTAAGATGATGGCCTGACATAAGGGAGAGAAAACTATAAAGTTCAAAAGCTGAAACCTCTGAAATGTAATGTGTATTCATAAGATAAATGAAGCATAGTGTTAAAGCAGGACCGTGGCCTTTAAGGAAAATGGAACATATTGCTCATATAATTTTAAGGATTTGGCATTTAAAATGACACACACCGCTAGAAGCATATGTTAGATCAACCATTTTTGTAGGTGGAGAGTTTTTTAGTTTAAACAGAGCGATATTTTTTATGAATATTTAATATGGAAAGGAAGATTTTTGTTGTCACAGCTTTGTTTCCAGCCAGGATTTGTTGCTTTTCTGTTTAGGTAGTGAAATCGGTTTGCAATGGAGACCCTAAAGGAACATGGTGGTGGGAAAAATATCAACCACTCTCACAGCTGTATGAACCATGGTGTAAGGGAAACAGGTCAATTTAGCTCAAAGGGAATCATTTAAGATTTTAAAGGGAATTTGAACAGAATCACTGTTTCACGGCTGGTCACGGAGACGCCCTGCGATTCAGTGAACTAGCCGTTTAACATCAAATCTGCGCTGGATACTAATATCCAAACTATAGTGAAACACTATCAATTAGCACAGTAACAAGATCGGCAGCTTAAGACATTAACTTGTAAGCACAAAACACAAGATACTTCTCTTTTCAATATGAATAAGGCTTTATTAGATAAATCTAAGACATATAAACTAATCTAACACATAAACGCACGCACACACACATTCACACAAGTTGCAGGAATATCGAAAGTTAGGGAAAGATGAGTTTAAGAGAATGGAAATATGGAATCCCAAGTTTACAGCAATACGTTAAATTGCATAGACATGAACAACCATCAATCACGTAATTAGCCCTTGCATTGAGTTCCTCAATGTGACTAAAATTATATTAGATACACCAGCACAACAAATATCTGGGGATACGTTGCCTTAGTTTCCTGTGAAAGGGACTCCCGTTGAAAGGGGTATCCCGGTGTCGCTGATTGGCTGGAAGTTCAGTTGGCTGAAGTGACGTCTTGGGAAGCCCGTGCTTGGGCGTTGGCTGAAGCTGGAGTTGTGTGGCTGGTCGGAGTTCAAACGCGCAGACGAGGTCGACGTTACAAAACTTAACTCAGAACACGAAACTCTCAAACGGAAAAGAAAAGAAATAAAGTTTGACGAGACTAGGTTGTGTTCCTTCTCATTGTGGCATAAGTAGCAGCAGGCAGGCACGCTGGAACCGCGCTCAAAGAACCATGATGACTAACCACATGGCTAGATGCTACAAGCTAAAGCTAGGTAGCAAAGCTACAAGCTAAGAGCAGGCATGACTGATAGCACAAGCAATGCTAGACTAAAAGCAGACTAAAAGCCCGCATGACTGATAGCACAAGCAATGCTAGACTAAAAGCCGACATGGCTAATTAGACTAGAACTAAAAGCAAAAATTTAATCGTATCCAAAGTATTTAAACTTTCCTGTTGGCCACCCCTCAAATGTTGCCTTGACCAATCAGATATGTTCTTGGGGTGGGTATCATAAATCATTTGTTTATCTTACCAAGCATGTGGTTCTTGCCTCACAGGGTCTAATTTTGGACATGATTCCTATAACATGATTATGATATATTTTACAAATAAATGATTGTCAGGACAATATCAAGCAAGAAAATGCGATTATTTGAATACTAGACATGACTAGGTATCCTATAGTTATCAAAAGACATACACAATAAGTGATTATACATGATAGTCAAATGTGTGGGTTACACGTAAATGAATATGGAGTTAAGCAATGGAATGATTCATTCATAAGACTTTTTTGAGTTCATTCTGGTCCATATATAATGTATAAAAAGGGTTTCTTTGCCATTCTCTGGCAAAGGACTTTTCTGTGAAGACAAAGGTTTAAAGCACTTCCCCCTTAGGAATTTCAGTCTGGTTTCACTGTCTGGGGGGGGGAAGTCAATGCAAGTATTTAACTTGATCTCCTGGGTTTACATGTGATGTCCAGCGTTGCATTCCAATCACGAACAATAAATTTGACAATCTCTTCTTCGAATTAAAATTGTCAATAATTGTTCTATTGGTGTTAATGTTGAAAGCTGTTGTGTGAACAAGTTGGTTGGTTGGTTATCTTGCTTGGTTCTTGTGGCACTAGAACTGATTTATGACTTCCTGAGGAATTCAGCTCATGTTTCAATGCACACAGCTCTGATAGACTCTTTGATTTGTCTGATTTGACTCATTTCTGCTACATATATCCCCCTTTCGATCGGCGAGGTGTTTAGGTGAAGACATCGTCGATCGCTGGAGAAACAAAGGCAGAAGAAGCAGACAAACACAGCAAACAGCAAGACAACACCTCCATGACAGTTACTGTACTGGTGCAGGCATCAGGCTATTTAGGTACACGTGGTTAAGTTCAATTAGTCAATGTAGTTTAGCACATTGAGGATAGTTTAGATCGTCTTGGAAATTGTTTTTATTTTGGATTCATCAATCAAATTTGTGGTTAACTTTGTTTGGTTCTTCTAGGTTGTCTTACTTTACATGTTTACCATTAGTTTTCTAGTGATTTCATTTTCAATTCAATGAATTGACCTATCATGCATGGAGCTCTCTGGCTTCCATTCAGTTTAGAGTGGCTGGCGGATATTAGGTGTTGCGAGTCAATCCTAATATCAGACCTTCGACCCTCGCAGGGTGTCTAGGCGTTTCACCTACTCAGGAAAGAGGGGAAGGAGAAGGATAGGTAAAAGAAGAACAAAACAAAACAAGGCTGCTGTGGGTTTTCCTAGCATGTGTTACAACTACTATTGAGCTAGGATGTCAGGTGCAGCTAGTGTGTCGTGAACCTTAACTTAGTGTCAGGTGTTCTACCTATTGTGAGGATGGCTGCACGTTTCTTCATGGTGGGTATGTGTAACTTTGTTACGCTAAAAGTTGGATATTCTACCTGTGGGAAGAATATGTTTGTTGACTGTGTTATCAGTAGATGTGTTTACCTCTGGGTGTAGGTAATGTTGTGTATTACTGGTGTAGTGCATGTGTGGTCAGATCTGTCCAAGTCTGTGTTGTCTCCCCCTTTTTCTAGCATGTCACTTAAGACTGGCTCTCAGCATCCTTGGCTTGGATGAGGGCGTGTCCATGGTCTAATGAGGGGTCAGTCCAGCAAGGCAGGAAGTTCTTTAGCAGACAGTCGGAGGCAGTTTGGCATGGCTGTGTGATTCTGAGTTGCAAAACTTGTCTCCTATGTTGCATTCTTCTTGTGATGCCTTCTGGCTGTAGCAGACTTTCTGACCTTCTGTGCTCTGGTGGTTGCTGTTGCACAGACAGGGAATTTGGAACTTGGAGTTGGAGTTCATTTGACAGTTTGTTAGTGACTGAGGTGATGTCCTTTAGTACCTCAGATTTTTCATCAACAGTTGGCCGTGAAAGACTTGTTCATTCTGGGTTGTTGTTGAACAGGTGCTTGTCATCTCTGATGTGGTGCACCAGGTGATCACCGGCCTTCCGTTCTGTCGCTGGTCACAGCGAGCATGACTCAACTTTGTGGTCATATGCATGTAAATTGTCTTGAAGGAACTCTCTTAGTTGTTCCATGACTTGTTCCGTGTCTTCTAATGGTAAGCGGTTATGTTCTTGTGCATACTCACCACTGTGCATGTCTGAGTGGTGCTGAGGTGGGTTTTGTTGTCGCTTACCCACACGAGTTGCTCTTGGATGAGTCAGGTGATTACCTTTGGATCTCTGGTTAGGTTTCCAGATGTTATCCTTTTGGTTTCTTGAGAAGCGTGGCTGGTCCAATGGATTTTTCCAGCAGTTGGGCTGAAAGCGGTCGTGGATATGGGCGTCACGTTCTCTGTGCTCTTGATGGAAGACTCTGGTGTTGTGATGCCACTGGGTGTCGTCCAGTGCAAGGCTTGAGTCTTTGTTGACAGAGTTCAAGAGTGTGGAGGTTTTGTTACCTTTCTTTGAGGCCAACTTCTGCTTGTTATAGGCCTTCTGTGTTAGGTCACGCAACTGTTGGATGGTCATGGAGTTCGGACAGGCCATGACACCTAGATGGTGACTGACTCCAGGGTGCAGATTCTTTAGGAAGAGGGTTTTGAAGTTCACATCCTCTTCAAGGTCAGAGTTGTTGTGTGCACCAAAGTAGGATTGTCGGAGTCGGTTGTAGTAAGCTTGTGGAGTCTCTTGACGACCTTGTTTGGTTTCCAAGGCAGTTAACAGTCCATGTTCAGACTCTGGGTCTGTAAACTCTTTAATCAGGACCTCACGAAGTCGCTGGTAGTTTGACTTGGTTTGACTGGGCTGTCGATCTAGAAAGTTTCGTACCTCGGAACTGGACGTGGCTCTAAGGAGGTATAACCAGTCTCTGTCAGTCACATGAGGTCTCACTTCCAGATGGAATTCGATATCTCGCAGGTAAGCTTGGATGTCGGGGCTCTCTGTGGAGTTCGGGTTGAACCTGCTGATGTTTTTAGACAGCTCGTTGAGGTCTTTGATGGTCATCCCGTGTGCAGCTTCAAGGCCTTGGACGGGAGGTTTTCTTTCGTTGGCAGGAAAGGGTTGTGTGGCGAAGGCAGGTGAGGTTTTGGGTTGTGGCCCTTCGCTCCTTTCGTCATATGCCAGTTCTTGGACATGGGACTCTGCTCTGCTCAGCAGTGATGAGGCTAAGAGAGGTTTCTCTTTCCTTGGCTCTAGTTTGTGCTTGTAAGCATTTTGGAGTTCTTTTCTGACCATGTAGAGCTCATCGTTGGTATCATCTAGTTGTTGGGACAGATTGTCCATTTCAGTTCTGTACCTTTCAAGGTGGTCTTTCAAAGCACTGATTTCAGAATTCTTGTTTCTGATGTCTAGCTTAGCTTTCTCTAGTAGCTGTTCGGCATACTGGAGTCTGTTTACCAGGTCTTTCTGAGCAGCCGTTGCATGTTGCTGGTCGAGCTGAGCTGCTGCCAGGGCTGCTAGGAGCTTCATAACTTGTTCTGTTGTATCCTGCTCCCTCTCGCTGGGTGCTTTGAGTTGATTTTGAACTTTCACTTCCAGCTTGTCTATGCGACGTTGAGCACGTGTCAGCTCCTCTTGAAGGTGGGTGATGTGCTTGTCGCTCAGTTTCAGCTGGGTTGTGAAGGCATAGCTTAGTGAGCTCGTGATCTTGACTAGCTCCTCGTGGTTGTTGTTCTGGCTTGAATCTTGTGTCAGGAATCTTCTCAGGATTAGGATTATTATTAAAAATAATAACAGTTCAAATGTCTTTGGAGTGAGGCTGTCTGTTATGCCTCTCAGCCAAATGTTCACATCTTCCCCATGGGAAATGGGGTCTGCAGTCTGCGGCATGTTGGCACGCTGGGGAGAAGAGAGACTGACACAGATCTGTGTGGAGTAAAAGCCTATGTGTGGTGGGACAACTAAGTGTTGTATCAGTGATTGTGAACCACTAGTGAAATGTGGTGATGACTGTGTTGGTCTCAGGGTGTCTAAGTAGACTAGAGATGCGAAGACTTTGTCACTCTAATGAGGAAGAGGAAAAGAGAGACAGAGGTGAAAAACAAATTCAAATGACAAGCAAAATTTCTGTTTTTCAAATGAGGAAAATTATTTTTTCCAATTAAATGTTATCAAAAACGTAAATAATATTATTATATTTCTTGCTTTGGACAAAAGAATACAATAATAATTCTGATATCTCTTTTCTTAGTCTGACAGGATTGACACCGTACACCTTTCAGTTGGACCGCTCACCAGGGAGTCAGCGAAGGCGACAGTTGCTCTATTAAATTGATCTCAACGTTGGATGAGATGCTAAAACTTGGATTGCGTTTCCAAATGTAGGGAGTTTAGGAAGAACAAATGAGAGGATGATTACAATCAAATTCATAAGGATGATTCGTCGTCTTTGGCACGATTGTGTATTTACTTCACTCAGAATTGATTGATGGTTCTTACATGTCCTACAAATGTAAAAAGAGAAGAGGAAAGTAAAGGAGAGAGAGGACGGAGATGGTAAGTCTCAGTAGCGGTTACCTCAACTACAAGGAGAGCGTTGTGTTAGTTGCTGCACAACTAATCAAACAAAATAAACTTTAAGTGAAAGAGAGTTGTCTTTCTAATTTATTTGAACTCGTAGTGAGGGATAACAATGTCTCCTTTTAGGGCTCAGGTTTGTCGTTCCCAGGCTAGGATACACAAAAGAAATGGTAAGAAATAGGAAAATTAAAAAAAAATTAATAAATGGGCAAAATATGCAAAAATGAAATTAAAAAGAGGAAATCAATACGTAAAACAATAGTGGTTAAGTGTATAACCAAAACAGGAAGAGGGGTAAAACGCATTCAAATAAGTAAAGGTCTGAATAGTATATATTCAGATGGGTAATAAATAAATTAGGAAGAATAAGTTTACTCTAACTTCCAAAGTTCAAGGCTTATTCATTCCTAAAATAATTAGACCCAAAAGAGAATACTAGAAATAAAAGATCATATGAAATGATCTGAGAGGGAAATTTTAAATGATTCAAAATAAATTTAATGTTTCAATTAAATTTCAATTTGACAATTAATAATTGTGAGTCAGTATTTCCCTTTCTAGTAAAATGAAAATAAGTGGTCTAGTGAGAAAAGAGAGCGATAAGAAGAAAGAGACTAACAAGTGTTAGTTAAGATGTTTAAAATGGTTAAATCACGTCAGCGTTGCCCAAACACACATTATTCTACCACTGGATGGTAATGCTAACGGCTAACCTTTGAGGCTAGTGGCTTTAGTATAGACTTCAATGTAAATGCAATGGTTTCGTTAGCTTAGCGACACCGCAGAGTTTGTGCGCTGCGCGTGCACAGTTCAGAGTTGCTCCGGAAGTACGTTAGGCTTCCGGGTCACGGTCGTCACTATGGCAACCAAAACACATTCTGGTGGATTAGCACATGAATCGTTGCATTGTTGCAAATACAGTTAAGCATGTTACATGAAATGTCGGCTCATTTCAACACTGTACAAATAACAACACCGCCTTTCAGTTGGTTTTGCGATGTGGCACTTAAACTCTCAGTTTGTATAGAGTTAAATTTATCTTAATTCAAATAGCAGCTTCCTGCTGTAGTTATTATATCAATCTCAGCAATTTGATTCTCCATGCCAGTTTTTCTGGACACAAACATAAAAGTTTTCCTTCGCTGTTGGTACACAGTTAAAATTTACTTGATCAACCTTTTAAAACACTCCCATTCAAATTACTCTCGGACACACGCAGTGTTACGCGAGATTGCATTCACTTTGTGAACGGATACAAATGGGCAAACATTGTTCTCTAATGTTTAACGTTAACTTAGGGGAGTCGAATCAAATTTGATTCGGCAGTGGAACACGCACTGGCAATCAAACTATATGAAATATGAATACGGGGACTTTGATAAATAGATTGAGGAACCCGCTCAAAACTATTCTTTATTCACCGATTTATATCCCTTTTGAAACACTAACAGTTTAGCTCCGTTCAGCAAACAGTGACTGAGATAGCGTTTGAGACACTGGAACACGCAGTGAAATCAAATCAGCTATAAAACAAGGCATTACACAAATGAGGAACACGCTCAATTTCTACCTTATTGTACGTTCTCAGATGTTTACTTTTAAGTTCACTTACTGCTGTTAACAACGGGGAGACGGACTCGAGTTAAAGTCTCCTCTAGCTCCTTTCATTCAAGCGGGAGGGCGCGCGCTGCTTACGTCACGCGTCACACACACATACTCAGGTCTCGCATGCTTCTCATCTTTCATTCCTTTAGCAAAATCAAAGATTAAATAACTTGGTTTATGCTCACAATTTAGATTAAACTGCCCGCAATCATTCTCCACCATTATAAATGTAAGGGAAACAGGTCAATTTAGCTCAAAGGGAATCATTTAAGATTTTAAAGGGAATTTGAACAGAATCACTGTTTCACGGCTGGTCACGGAGACGCCCTGCGATTCAGTGAACTAGCCGTTTAACATCAAATCTGCGCTGGATACTAATATCCAAACTATAGTGAAACACTATCAATTAGCACAGTAACAAGATCGGCAGCTTAAGACATTAACTTGTAAGCACAAAACACAAGATACTTCTCTTTTCAATATGAATAAGGCTTTATTAGATAAATCTAAGACATATAAACTAATCTAACACATAAACGCACGCACACACACATTCACACAAGTTGCAGGAATATCGAAAGTTAGGGAAAGATGAGTTTAAGAGAATGGAAATATGGAATCCCAAGTTTACAGCAATACGTTAAATTGCATAGACATGAACAACCATCAATCACGTAATTAGCCCTTGCATTGAGTTCCTCAATGTGACTAAAATTATATTAGATACACCAGCACAACAAATATCTGGGGATACGTTGCCTTAGTTTCCTGTGAAAGGGACTCCCGTTGAAAGGGGTATCCCGGTGTCGCTGATTGGCTGGAAGTTCAGTTGGCTGAAGTGACGTCTTGGGGAGCCCGTGCTTGGGCGTTGGCTGAAGCTGGAGTTGTGTGGCTGGTCGGAGTTCAAACGCGCAGACGAGGTCGACGTTACAAAACTTAACTCAGAACACGAAACTCTCAAACGGAAAAGAAAAGAAATAAAGTTTGACGAGACTAGGTTGTGTTCCTTCTCATTGTGGCATAAGTAGCAGCAGGCAGGCACGCTGGAACCGCGCTCAAAGAACCATGATGACTAACCACATGGCTAGATGCTACAAGCTAAAGCTAGGTAGCAAAGCTACAAGCTAAGAGCAGGCATGACTGATAGCACAAGCAATGCTAGACTAAAAGCAGACTAAAAGCCCGCATGACTGATAGCACAAGCAATGCTAGACTAAAAGCCGACATGGCTAATAGCAGCAGCTAGACTAGAACTAAAAGCAAAAATTTAATCGTATCCAAAGTATTTAAACTTTCCTGTTGGCCACCCCTCAAATGTTGCCTTGACCAATCAGATATGTTCTTGGGGTGGGTATCATAAATCATTTGTTTATCTTACCAAGCATGTGGTTCTTGCCTCACAGGGTCTAATTTTGGACATGATTCCTATAACATGATTATGATATATTTTACAAATAAATGATTGTCAGGACAATATCAAGCAAGAAAATGCGATTATTTGAATACTAGACATGACTAGGTATCCTATAGTTATCAAAAGACATACACAATAAGTGATTATACATGATAGTCAAATGTGTGGGTTACACGTAAATGAATATGGAGTTAAGCAATGGAATGATTCATTCATAAGACTTTTTTGAGTTCATTCTGGTCCATATATAATGTATAAAAAGGGTTTCTTTGCCATTCTCTGGCAAAGGACTTTTCTGTGAAGACAAAGGTTTAAAGCACTTCCCCCTTAGGAATTTCAGTCTGGTTTCACTGTCTGGGGGGGGGAAGTCAATGCAAGTATTTAACTTGATCTCCTGGGTTTACATGTGATGTCCAGCGTTGCATTCCAATCACGAACAATAAATTTGACAATCTCTTCTTCGAATTAAAATTGTCAATAATTGTTCTATTGGTGTTAATGTTGAAAGCTGTTGTGTGAACAAGTTGGTTGGTTGGTTATCTTGCTTGGTTCTTGTGGCACTAGAACTGATTTATGACTTCCTGAGGAATTCAGCTCATGTTTCAATGCACACAGCTCTGATAGACTCTTTGATTTGTCTGATTTGACTCATTTCTGCTACAATGGCAAACCATTGTCTAAACTCAACTGGTTTTGTGAGAGAACGTAAATGTCTTTTCGAGGGGATGTGATTGTTTTTCAGAGGAACATAAAAGTTTGTGAGAGAAGGCAAAACATTTGAAAAAAACGTATTTTTTCACCACTATGTCTCTTTAGGTACTCTCTTTAGTTTGTGGGCCCAATAAGTTTATTAGTGACTTCATAACAGGCAGAGCGGTGTTTGTTTAATAAAACCTTAAGGTAAAAGGTGGCTTTAAAAAGTACGCAGTCACATTTGTGTCGGCTCTCATTTGAAGTATGGGATACATCTGAAGGCTTTTATTGTTATCTTTTAAAAGGCCATTGTCCTCTCTCTCCAGACCTCCATCAGCACTATAAAAATGACAGCAAGGCGACATTACAGAGATTTAGGGCAGACGCAGCAGGCTCAGTTTGCCTTCTCTTCACCTCTAATGAGTACAGTTTGTAGTCTCAGAGCTCCGGGCACACAAAGGCTCTGATAATGAGAGAAACAGCCGCTGGGGAAATCCCATCTCGCTCAGTGTCATTCTGCCTTGTGCATTTCCCAGCTATCCTCTCTGAGAGCGCACTTCAAATTACTCTATTCTTTATAGACTCACTGGTGGTGTTTTCTAAGACAAGTATCATAATGACTAGTTAGGAATTTGAATAAACCACTAAGTATTAAACTTTAGGGTGTATCTTCTGCCACATCATTTGTTCTACAGACATGAATAAAACCTGAAATCATATGGTTAGTTGAGGAGAAGTGAGCTAGTAATTCTCTATGTGACTGGATGTATGATTTTTTTCCCTGGCACATGATAAACATAACAAAACAAAACCCAAAAAGCCAAACAAAGCAGATTAAAAACAAATTAAAACTAAACTAAACAGTCGACTCTTAAATTACACACAAATACACACCAAGGAGTATTTTTATGTGTGCGCTTCACATCGCTCAAGCCTGAACACTCATCTCCAGTTACTGTAATCAGCATCCCTCTGTCAAAGTTGCATTCAAGGTCTTCAGAGGTCATGCTTCCCCCAGACAGAAAGATGGTTAAATTGGCTGCTCAAGGAATGACGAACAATCTTAGCCACCCTGCAGATGCAGGAAGGTTAAAGAAAATATAATGAGTTGCAAAAGTGAAACCAACTTATAAGATACTGTATATGTCCTCTCTGTTTTCTCCTATACATTTAAGTTGGTAATTTAAAATGCAAGAATAGCTCATTAAAGCACTGCTTGCAGACACCACAGATCTGTTAAACTGTGGTGGGCATCTTCTTCAGTGCTGCAACTGAAAAAAAAAAAAAAAACTTTACTGGACATTGACATGTTGTGCAGGTGTCCTTTTACATAAAGCATATATATTTATACACAAACATAAATGTAGAAAAAAAAAAAAACTCTTAAAGATGACTTTAATTCAAAACTTAGACAGGATCTCTAACAGGATGATTTAGGGAAGTCATTTTTATATAAATATTTATCACCGATTTGGCTGCAAATTATGTAGTGCCATTTTGTTGTCAATTAAGTCTTTAAAATATACCTTATAGTGCTCTTTACTGAAAGATCTGTGCGCGTCTTCTGGGAATATTTAGGCTCACCTCTGAGACAGGCACTCATTAGTAAGGGCAGTGAAAAGAATAGCACCTCTCTCTAACTCCTCTTCTCTTGCAATGATCATTAGTGGAGCGGAAGAGAGGAAGAGAGGAAGAGAGGTGAATTGGTGCTGAGTCATGAGTGGAGCTGTCACAATAGTGCCGAAGCAGCTCTCTGCTCTGAGACCCTCTCCTGCTAAATCAGTAAGACTGCTAAACTGGGCTGAGAGAAGACACCAGGACACACACTTGCTCAAAGCATGCATTCGTTCAAATATTATGCAGAATTATATATGCATACAGGGTTTTGCACATATAGCGAGGCTGAATAAAAAATGGTTGAAATTCATTTAGGGGTAAACTATCCCTTTAAAATGCTGTTGTGAGGGTTTCAGAGAGGAAGGGCACCTGCATAGGCATCCTCTTGAGTGGCTACTGCCCTTGTCATGCCTTTGGATCAGACAGAGAGAAAGTTCCGTTCACAACACAAGCTGATAAAGACTCAACAAAAGGCAAGACTTTTATGGGCCTTCCAGTCAAAATTAAAATGTTCCTAAAGTCCCATCCCCAAATATTTTATACAAATATATCAAAATCTCACCTGACATGCCATTCAGTGCTGTTGTACACGACAAATGGACAAGCCAATCAGATTTGGTGACAGACAGATTTTCCCTCCCCTCAGTTTCATTTCACGGCACTGAATGAAATGTGAGTCAGATGCTTGAACATCATCTATCACAATTCAGTATGTCAACAGCGGCCTGACACAAAGTCTCATTTGTTTGATAGCCACGAGCAAATGCATTCAATTAGTTGCAATGAATGGTGGGGCTGACTCTGTGCTGCTAACACGCTGGGCTGTCTGAGCGACAGTCTCTCACAATGGTTATCACAGAACCTTCCGCCCTGCCCTTTTAATGTCAGGCTATGAATCAGAAATCAGCCTAGCCTTTTGAAATTATTTGGGACATATTCACATGACAGTTCTGCCACTTTTCAATCATTTTTTCAGCGGGGGTACCCCATCTTATTCAGTTACCACCTACAATTTGCATGGTGTGCAAAGGTATCCTCAAAGTGTACCTAATTTAGCTTTAAAAGGTTCATTATATAATATGTACCTTGAGGGTACATATTACTATGGGGTACATAGAATGCTATATTTTATACCAATATGAATGTGATTGTGACTGTCATACCCTGTCAAATGTGGCATTACGGAGCTCAACGCCTCTGAACAGTCGTGCCAAGCTGTGGTATAAACGAACGCTATTGGCTATTTTAAAAATGGGTGGGGCAGCTTGATATGTCCACCCTCCCTCATCTTCCTGTTTCAGTTAAAATGACGTCAACACAGAGAATAACGCTGCATGTTTCAAAGCATTTCAGGGAACCTTAAAGGGTAAATAAGCTACAAAGGTATGATATGATACGATATGATACTGTAAAGATTACTATAATACAGTATTCAAGTAGAGTAGGATACTAGATTAGCAGATGATCAAAAAAAAAATGTATTATCAACCACAATTTATTCGGAATAATTCATAGCATTTTCAAATATGTTCTCTTTTCTGCACACATTCCTCAGTAAACTCCAGATGACCCAGGAGATGTCCCTGTGGAACACCACCATCATATATATTATTTATTATGACAAAGCATATTGAGCATATTGGTCTGCTAAGCCATAGGCTTCTTCATCAGTCCCTTACAGTTACCAATTTAAAAAAAAATTAAAGAAAGCAATAGCCTCAATTTTACCCAAAACCCTTTTACTACAGGACAAAGTGGAAATGTAGTCTCGGGGCCCAGCCGTAATCTTGAAAGAGTGATTAAGAATATTTTGTGTCGGCGGTACTCGACGGAAAGGTTCCTTGGTGAGTGATGCTTGGCTGGGCTTTACACGGTCCCCTAATCACACTCATCCATCTGGCCTTCCAAAATTTCCTGATTTATCACAATATTGCAATAAGGTTCTTAAACTCTAATTTCCCAGCCAAACCGAGAGCCATAATTTAATTTAATCGTTTATCCAGTTGACACAAAAGGAGCACATATATGCTCACCTTACTCTTAGCTTTAGCAGGTTCTGTTTCGCACATGTTCCTAGTAAAAAAAAAAATCTGGATGTGAACGGATTTAACAAAACAAGCAGGATTAAAGCTTGTATCTGACTGGGATGACACATGTAGAGATACAAAATGTTATGACAGGGACAACATATGCCTACATGCATGCATTATTTAATGGCAGCAGTGCACAATCTGCTGTGTTAAGCATCACTTTTATCTAGCTCACATCTTGCAAGTCTAAAAAGCAGTACTTCATTTAAGATGGATATGGATCTGATATTTCTAAAATTGCTTAACTGGATCCAACACCTATTTTAGTTTATCCTCCACATCAATTTAATAAATAAAAAATAATGGTAAATAAATAATTAAGTTGACAGTGCAAACAAGTGGTGCAAAATTATTTCACTCCCATTAAACCCAGTTAAGATGTTACTTGTACTTTACAAATTATGCCTTGGTAAAGCACATTGGCATATTACCCATTATCCATGCAATCTGCATAAAAAGTTAGCATGTGTAATAGCTCTTCTGTCACTGCACACCCTCTGTATCCTTTGGTAGGTTTAATCTCGATCTCCAGATAGCCGTCTTTGGGGGATTAAACCTTAACACTGTGATAATCGCATCCACCAAACCAAAAGCAATCACCCCTAATCTGGTGTATACACGGTACCCACTGCACTCTAGCTGTCATTAATGTTTCCTTACTTCAGACTCTGTTTTCCAGGAAATCCTGGATAAGCCTCTTGATAAAATTAAAAAAAAGACTCAGAGACATGTAAGACTATGAACGCACACACATAGGTTTAAGCCTGAGTGGGAGAAATAAGAGCATATTCTGTGGAAAGATATCCCCTGATATCGCACCTCAATTAGAAAGTAATCTCATCCTATCCTATTACATTAAGATGGTAGGCTTTTTGTGCTGAAATGGACTGTGGGTTTGAACAGCATGGTTTATTGTCCTCTATGTACACTGTGTGGAAGAGGGTGGCACTACCTAGCCTAGTTTTCAACTCAGGTTAATTATTCTATTAGGAGGCAAAGAGAAAACAGATCATCACTGAAAGCAAAGGGAGAACCATTTTTCAGGATACTTTTGATGAATAAGACTTGGCATTTTGATTTGAATTATAAAAAAATTAAAAATTAAAAATTCTTCCTGACCCAATAGGGCTCTATCTACTCTGTTTATTTCTACAGCATTCAAATAATTTCAGTAAAATCCAACAGTGTGATTCTCTTACAAGCTGCTAATGAAATGGTTTCATATCCGTTTCTCCCCAACTGTGTTCCATTCAGGGCAAATTTAAGACCTTTTTTAAGACCTGCACAAATAAAATGAACACCATTCGAATGGGGTAGGGCAATGTCTATACTAACATTAAACTGTAAAATGACTGTAAAATTATTAGATTTTAAAAAAATGCTTTAGCATTAGCTTCTTATTGATCCACTAGTTCACATTTACAACTGCTTTTTTGCTACAAATGGGTCCATTTTCAATTTGGTCTTAACAAAAACAGTAGACGGGCTTATTGAAAATGCAAATTCATTCTCTGCCAGTGATGACTTATTATATAATTATAATGAATTAATTAGGCAAGTCTTAAAAAATAAAAATCCCATTCGACAAACAGCAAACATAACATTTAGTACCATCCTGTGTTTTTAAATGAACTGTTTAATAATTACAATGGAGAATTACAAAAAAATTATCTTAGATTGAGACTATAATGACAAGCGTTATCATTAAACACATGCAAGCACAGCAGGTACAGAATAACCTATTGTAACATGTGAGGTGTCCACTATGTATCCATGTCAGACTAAGAATATGAGATGGAACCCTTCATTAAGGTAATTTTGTGGTGTCTAATATTCGATGATTGTTAAAGAGAAGAAAAGACCCTGGCACTTATGTGGGGTTAATTAAGCTGAAGATAAGCATCGACTGCCAGGTTGAGATTCACACACACATATTCACATATGCACACAAATCTACAGCAGTTAATTAGAGCTCATAAATGCTTCATAAGTCATGGCCGACAGATATCTGATGGACATTAATGGAGTCCTTAGTGAGGGATTTAACCTTTAGTTGTTTTACTCTGGTCAGAACACACAGAAAGTGGACGAAGCGGAACGCGGGGGTCAAAGCCTTAATCTATAAAACACAAAGAGAAGCCAATTTAGCAGGGAAAGAGCAAGAGCAGAAAGGAGGACTCTGAGCTAAACTGTATCTAAAGGAAGGCTGAGATAATGAAGGGGATATCATTTTCCCTTTAGTGTTATCAGCATGATTCTGTATAAATCATTTACAATGACTGTAGTCTCTCTAAAACACTGTGGTCATTACAATGGGCAGACAGACCCAGCAGCTCTGAAATATGCTGCTGAATGAGTTTGACAAGAAAATTGCTTTGATATCTGATATGGACAACTCATAGCCTTGGTAGAGAAAAAGAGGGAAGGAAGGGATATGTAAGTGTCAAAACCACAGAAATAAATGGAAAAAAGAGAAAGGAGAATGAATTGTAAGGACTGAAGAACAGAACTGGATGGATGGAATTTCCAACTCATTTAACGTGCAACAGAAAAACACTAGTCCTTAACTAGTCAAATGTTTTTCATATTCCACATCCCCATAAACCATTATACACCATTATAAAACACGCATACATCATAAAAGCAAGAAGCAGGTTCCTATAAGGTTCCTGTCACACACACAAAAAAAAGGAAAAAAAATAATTATCTTGTTCTAGAAGCCACTTGCTATAGCCCTTCTGACAATTCTTCTGACTATCCATCTGGCTTTCACCTCATCCTTGTTCACTATCAATATGTCTAGGGACAAAATGTGTTTCTGTGTGTAAATATGTGAGACTGCAACATATGAAGGCATCAGCATGTCCGTCAGTCTCTCCACATTTCACCACCTCAACCTGAACGCTAAAACCAGACATGAGTCACAAACAAGCTGATCCTTCTCAGGAATTAAATTGCCTCCTACTGTAGACCATATAACCTATATCATCTCATTTTTATTTCATTGAGGGAAATAAGCCTATTGATCTTACAGCCTTGTAATTTGATGAAGATAACTACTGCCTTAAGTGTATATTTAATGAGGATTAGATAGAAATCTCTCCTGGGATGATATCAGGTATAGTGTATCGACAAGTGTATAAACACATTTGGTTTCATTTACAGTCATGAGGCTAAGCAAAACACTTACTATCACATACAAACTAATTAGTTTGTGTGTCATGGTAGGAACTTTCCATTTACTTCCAACTAATTTTCACTGAAGCTCTGGTTGAGAACTACTGCATTACTTGTTAATGCAATGTAAGTTAGCATCATAAAGTTTTTAAAAAATGTGAAATTATACTATACCAGTTATTATAGGTGCAATCCCAAAAAGAGTCTTTGGTCTGAAAAAGATGCCAGGCATATATTAAGCTAATATTTTTCTACAGCATAAACAACTTTCGCACAAACCTTTTTGCCTTACATTTTCATCAAGACATTACATGTGCTTATTAGTTCTGTAGGTGTTTTCAGGTTTTACTAATCTTGTGAGGACCTTAGGAACCTCCACTCATGTTCTGTGAGCTTATTTTCCATCACTTCTTTTACATGCCGCATTGTGTTTCTCTCTCCACTTTAAACAGTGTAAAATAAGTATGATGGAAGTCATAACCACACATTTTGGGGAGCTCGATATGTCCAGGCTATTTCCCACTTGCCTGTGGGAAATAAACTCACTGGGATAATTAATTTTATGCTCCGGCTCTTCACCCTTCCTCATTCCCAAAGGAATTTGACAGAGGGCATCCAGGCCTGCTGTTTGTCCAGATGGTTGAGACAGAAATATGAGTGTTGCTGACAAGAATGTGGTGAGCATGCATGAATGGATTAAAAGGAATGCCTTGCTACATTCCATTACTGGACTGGCCAGCAAACATCTCTTTAGGAGATACTCAAAAATCACCTTTATGTTGATCCAAACCTGTATGACTCTCCTTCTTCCGTGGAACACAAAAGACCACATTCTAAGAAATCAGTCTTAGTTGTTTTCATCAATACAATGGAGCTGTCAATCTGAGTGATGAATCCAGTCCAAGCACGCTCCTGCTCTAAAACAGTGCACAATGGCCCTTTACTCATCGTCCGTAGCCTCCATATCTGAGATCCACTTTCTACTTAAAAGATGCTGGAACTCAAATGATGTTGAAAAGCACTCCATCATCATGATCGGATGTCCAGCTTTACAGCTTTAGCAGAGAAGCATGTAATGCCACTTTAGGAGGATAACCTCAAGACCTATGTATCATGCTATGTTTGGGTTCATTTGAATCCAGAACTACTTGACTGACCTAAATAGATCTATATGGTTTACTGTTTGGTAAAGCTACAAACCAAAACGCGACCCAAAAGACGCATGTGTAGCCTAAACTGTTTACATGTACTTGGTTTAGTTTGAGCTCTACCTAAAACAATTATGGTTTTTGTATTCTGCGAGCTGAGAACTTTTTTAAATGCTATATGGCACAAGACTCTCTGCAATGGATGATGCTGAACAGATCACATCTGTGACCTTTTTCAGATCATCGGAAAACTACAGTATGGAACGTGTCATTTTTGCGGCACAGTTTCAGTAAACAGCCTTGACTGAATACTTTTGCATGTGGAGGAAATTCTGAGTTTTTATATAAACAGTACGGTTCCATAGCACAATGAAGTCTTCTCTCAAAAGATCAAGGAAAATATGATATGACCCCTTTAGAGAGCAAAATCCTTTGAAAATCTCTTTATCCATCCCATTTCCCCATCGTGTTCTGGCTTTTAGTGACTTTTTACGCTATGATCTGTGAGCTATAGTGAAAATGATTATATGCAGACACTAATCAGACAGATGGAAGAAAAAGTAGCAACAAAGAGAGAGAGAGGCAGTGCTTTGAGGAGAGGTATTAAAGAGTACTTTAAGGACAGCTCTGACAAACTGCCTACACTGAAAAACAGTGTTCTCTACAGTGTCATTCTCAAGTGAGCTTCTTTTACAATTGTGAAAAATGTTCCATGCTGTAATTCTGCCACTGCTTTTCTCTCCACCCACTCAGCTTCCCCACTCACACAAAACCAAACTTACAAGCACAAGCATTACATACTGTACAGTACACACAGCCACAAATACACTGCAGTCCAGTCAGAATAGGGACCGGATTATTCAGATTATATAGTCATTATGATGTCAACCATGTTCATTAAGTATGATTCCCATTATGCTTTGTATTCCCTTCAAAGAAAATTTGAAAGATTCTTTCATCTGTAACATAATATGCATTATTTATTTTCAAATGTATTTCTTTATTTGCTAATTTATGCATTTGCAAATAGATTAGTTTTTATTTTTTTTATTTGGAAATACATTTTCAAACTATCTATAGACAAATAAACAGACTAAAATAGGTAGACAGACAGACAGACAGACAGATAGATAGACAACTAACACATGCTCACTGTCTCCTCTGCGCACTCTCAGATGCCACACACGTTGCCTCCAGATGTTGTGTTCCCTGTCGACAGCATTAATGCAGTATGCGCTGAATATACATGCAGACAGAGAGAAAGACAGGGGTTGTCCGCACCACAGGCACCTGTAATTAACACACCGATGAGAACAGAATCTACAGCTTCACCTCTGAGTGGAGCAGAGCACGAGCAGTTCATTATCAGCTAATTAATAAAGCCACTGGTTAGCATGTTCTTATCCCAGAGGCATTCAAACTGTGTCACATCCAATTTAGTTTTCCAATAGGGCAAACCTGCAGAGACCACAAAGAAGGATATATATATTATTTCAGCTCAATGCCTGTCTCTTTTAATTTATTGCCTTCCATTACCAAATAACATTAACATTTTCAGAGGCTTAAATAAAATTTTCAGTAAGAGGACTGACTGCGTTAAGCATATGGACTGTCACCACCACCTACGGTTTACAAACGCCAGTCTTCAACATACACTTTTCCAGTAAGTCTACTTGAAAATTTCAGCCTTGGTGTTGTAGTATAATAAATGGAACAGTGCTGACATTAAATGTGAGGAATGTTCAAAAAATAACAGTGGATGAATGAATAAATTAAATGATGCCATGGTTTCTGCAGGTTTCTGAATGTTTATTTAAGACTTGTTAAGACCCGTTTAAGACCATGCCAAAAAGAAATTCAAGGAATAAATTTAGTAGAAAATTATGTAAATGTAATAGATACTATGCAAGTTTAATAATTAAAACAAGAACAAATATCTGCCCCCCAAAAAAGAGGAAGTTTACTAGATTAATACCATGACAGACTTTCAGACCTTTTTAGACAAATTAAAAGTTGTTATATTCCACATATTCTGAAGAGAGCTGTTAACCACTCTCAGAATAAGTCAGTAAATTGAATTCAAGAACTGAATCAGTCTGATTAATTAATTGATTCTGGATGGCTTTTTGGACCAATCAACCAATTCAGTAAAAAGATCTGACTCAAAGAACAATTTGTTAACACACAGAGCAACATAATTTCATACTCGGTGTTTAATATTCTTTTAGAAACCTAAAAGCTGCAGTCCACCTTAATAATGTGTGGGAAAATGTTTAGTACGTTTCATAAATAATTGTCCCTTTGTTCCATGGAAGAAAAGAAAATCAGTCTAATTTTGATCCAATTTTAACTGCTCAACAGTAACATGTCTTCAATATTAGTGATTGTTTCTGCCTGTGCATTTCGCCCCTTCAGTGGACACAGTGCCATTCATGGACACCCACTTGAAAGATAAAGAAAGAGAAATGCTGTTTAAACCGGCAGTAATCCGTTAATTGAATGCAAAATTATTCAGAGTCTCTGGTCAGACTGGGTTAAAGGCTGGTACAAGGAGGGGGGGGGGGGGGGGGGGGGTCAGCGTTCTGAATGTGGGTCAGAAAAGCTTTCTGCTTGTTGCAAAAAAACACCCTTTTTAGGAAAAAGCTGTTATAATTATTGTTCCACGTTTCTTTCTCTTTATTTTCTCAACACATCAGATCATTATTCCTGATCTTCACAGTGACCAAAGAAATGTGCCATACACCATACCCAAAAGACTTTTATAGAGAAATGTGCTATGAGAGAAGTAAACTATTATATAGTGTGCAGATATAATGCTTAGACAGCACTATCTTAAAACATACCATAACTGGGGTTTTCAAACAGGGGTAAAAAGAAAAAGAGGGGAAAAGTAGATTTAAACCAAAACTGACAGAATTTTAATTTGATTTAATTTAAATGTATGCATTTAGCAGACGCTTTTATCCAAAGCAACTTACAGTACATTCAGGCTATTTCCAACCTTCATTTCATTCAAAAACTGTATGACTTACTGCACTTTCTTCTGCAGAACATAAGACTGATAACAAAAAGACTGGTAACAAAAAAAATAATAATAATATCCCTCCGTCCTTGACTAACAGGCTTTCTATTTAAGCAAACTGAGCTTTTATGCCATATCACCGAACTCACTTATAAAATTGAAGGAAACAGGTTGACATTTTCACATAAGTTCAGCTTCCAGTGTCTAGAGACTAATATCAGTACAGGCTTTTCTCAGCTTCCTGAAAAACACAGAGCTCGATTTCTCTCTGGGGCATGTCAGACGCACAGAGCCACAATGGCATCCCTCTCCTCTCCTCCGATGAACCGTCAGTCTGCTGTGACATTAGAAACCTCTCTATCTATTATTCCAGCAGACCCCACAGCACGCCAACAGGAGCTGCCGAGAGCCATGACAGCGGGAGCTCTGTGTATCAGGAAGACTGACACCTGCACAAAGAGGAAACTGCAGGCGCAACGGCTGGAGGCATGACAGAGAGAGAGAGAGAGAGAGAGAGAGAGAGAGAGAGAGAGGGACTCTGGAGATGGGTGACTGTACCTGTGAATGTCAGGGATGTGCGCCATTCAGAACTGAAGAGAATGCATTTTAAACTCAAATTCAATTCTAGAGGTTGAATTGAGGTGGCAAACAGGATGCAAAATGTAGTTTTAAAAAATGTGACCATGCATATGGGGTATTTTTAAAAACCTCACACAATATGAATAATGTCCAAATTAGACCCTATTATAGATTTCCATTTTTATATACACTATATAAAATGTTTGAGGTTGAAAATGTTTGAAAGAACTCTCTTATGTTTACTAAGGCTGAATTTACTTGATAAAAAAAAAAATACGAATAGAATAGAAAGTTAATGAGTAGAATAGAAAGTTCAAAAGAGTTGAATTTATTTGAAATGGAAATCAAATGTCTTTATAAAAAAATAATAATATGAATCTCTTACTAATCTCTTACTTTAATAGAAATCTTGCTGACCACAAACTTTTGAACACTAGTATTTATTCAGTAAATTATCAAACTAAAAACGGAAAATAACTAAAAATAAAATCCATATCTAAAGTGCCAAGCATGTACATGTTTCAATTTATATAAAAATTTAAAGAAAATAATGGGTTGCCAATTTATTCATATTACAACTAATGAACAGAAAAATTATTCTTCAAACAATTTCCCCTTGTATAAGTGTGCATATGTTAGTGGTTAAGTCAGCTCTAAACCCATCCAGTTCAAAGCGAAAACTACAAACCACAATTGTGTTGAGGCCGCAGATGCATACTGCCCTTGACTTTACCACGAACCGCCAAAAAAAAAAGTTTCTTCACCAGTATATTAAGAGACTTAAGCGGTGTGTGAGAAGCCTCTGAAATGACATCTTCTTCCTCATGCGCTGTCAGGAAGTGACAGGGTGTTTCAGCGATGACCTCGTCTCGCCGTTAAACCATCGAAGCGCATTAGTATTCCAGTAAGCCCGGGGAAGAAATACAACCTCAGCCGGTGTTATCGAAGCTTCATGATTAAAAGTGCTCCCATCAGCAAGATGCACACGAGGGATCTTAAAGTCATTAAAATAAGCAATAGTGTATTATTTCCTTCAGGTAATCAAAGCGAATTATTGAGTGCGTCTGAACGCTGTGGGCGACAAGTCTTTAATAAAATGGAGACAGAGGACTTCACAATGACGGCAGATGAGGCTCTTACCCTTCCATTAAAAGGAGCACTGCAAATGACATTGAGTGCACTGACATCTCTCGAAAGTGATTAAACATGACAAATGAAAGAAGAAAGAAAGATCATTAACAGCCGGTGGATGTCTTCATGGTGTAAACCGGTGATCCCTGAAGAGTTCCAGATGGCGTCACTGAGACTTTATTCCATAGAATTACAACAAAGCTCTTTTAGTTTCTATTCTCAGATCTTATTCAGATTAATGTTATATGTCAGCTGTAAATGATGTCGCAATATTATGCCCTCAGTCAAAAAAAGAGACTTATTCATGTCTGTGTCTCAGTATTTGTGCCTTACATGCTGTCAGGATTGAGTCTAGCTGGCGAAACTCACACGACCCACCAATCTCCTCCTCCAAAATACAAAAGAAGTAAAGCTTGTCTTCGTGCCGTGAGTGAGTGGGAGTGAGTGAAGAGCCTGATGGCCCGCGGCAATGCTGTCTGCCACTCACACTGATCTGGCATGTCATGTTGGATCTAACAAGGCCATGCTCTAAGGAGATTTGACCACACGGAGAAGTTGATACTGCTGAAAAACGGCTGTTCCACTGATCCTCCGAAAACAGACAGAGCAGCGGGCGAAAGGAAGAGGATGATAAGTGCAAATTGATCTTTCAATGTCCAAATGAGTTCTTTTCTAGATCAGATTGCTGTCTTTTTAAATATAGGCTTAAGTATGTTCCTTTATGTAAGTGTCACTGGATCGGTTTATGAGCAGAATATGAATAAAAAAACATTTTTACTTGACAGACTGTAGTTGTTGGTAATCTTTAGCTGAGAAATTCTTTTTTGCTTTCTCTGCACTGCTGAACATGTCTTCTTGTCTTTTTTTTTTTTTAAATCATTATATCTTTAACATTTAATGGCGCAATTAGACATCTTTTGTATGTTGTAAGTGTCTATTGTGTAAAGTGATTTTGAGAAGCTCCAGGCTTCTCCTCCAGAAAACTAGTGTTGGTTTGGTGAATAAACTGTCAATCTTTAGGCACACATTAAAAATATGACTTTCTTAAGATGTACAGCCATGTATAGACAAAACACACAACCTGAAAACGAGTCCAATGTCTCTACCATCCTTAGTGACATATATTTCTATTTTGCAGTAGTGGTGAAAGAGAGCTCAAAGCCTATTAACAAATCACTTTAATTTCCTCTGTTCCTTTCAAAGGAAACTGATTCAAGACATCTCAGATATAATAAAACACAAAGCTTATCTATTAAAAACAAATTTCTTTAAAGCCCCCTTAAAAAGCATAACAGACAGCTTTATAAGCGTTCAGACATACTTCACAAGCTCAGTTACAGCTTGTGCAGAGTGTCTTTCTTTTGCACGTCATTGCCTTCAAACATAAAAAACAAACATAGAGTGCAACCAGTGTAGTCTGATTTATAATACATTTACATAAAGATTCATAAACACACAATTTTTTGCTTGAATGAGCTTAATGACTGAATAAACTCACTAAATCCAATCCAGAAAACACAAAAGGAGATATTTATCAGAATATTCAAACTACTCTTTTCCCTACACTGTAAATAAATGGGAACCACAGCGGTCTATGGTCCCCATCCACAAAAATACAGTAAAAAACGGAGCTACAGGTGTTTGGAACAACATGACATAAATCATTATCATATATTTATAAATGTTATATTTTTACTCAGGGGTCTCAAGGTGATTTAAAGTACTTTAAATATTTTGATATTAGTGATAATAACAGAGTGGCAGATCATACAGTCTTTGAAGAGGGGGAGAAGATTATAAACGAGGATGGATAAAGGAACATGGTGTGAGTCGTGACCTGATATGGGATGTCAGTGGAGGAGATAAAGAGGATGGGGAGAAATAAGTGCTCTAGTATATGTTTGATATGATAGCGGATAAATCCAGTTGACATCAACCCCAGTAAACTGAGACATTCATCCTGGAGAATTCATGAGATAAATATTCTATTCATATATACAAGCGCGGGTGACACAGGTCGATTTCCAAGTAAATTGAAAACATAATCTCAAATGCTTTTCGCTTTCTAAAAACCTCTTAGAATTCGGCTCACACAAAGAAAGAAGAAATGTTAAAGCATCTCACACTGAAACCTCGTTCATACTGACAACCATTTTCATGGTATGAGGTTGCCAGTTTGCTGTACCGTTGATCATTTGTGGTAATTTATATATATATTCATCTTGACAAAGAATCAGCAATCTTGCTTCCACACATTCACATTCTAGAGGAGAAGAAATACTTTTGTAAAACTGACTTGCAACAGTGCATAATGCAGATCAAAATTAAGATGAATGCTTAGGAATGAATTCAACTCACAGAGAATGACAATCCTGACATAATATCCCTTGCATATTTATTCAACATTATATTGCTGAATGTGCAAACATGAACATGAAGGTTTTCATCTCACCTATACTCAATACCTCACAGGTAATGAATCACATAGACTCCAGTGACTTCATTCAATGATGTTTAAGCCAGCTGAAATCACCAACTCTTATTGATAAAGACTCATTTCTGATCACGTTTAAGAATGTCCCTTGACAGCTGCAATGCTGGAAAGCAAACACTTATACTGTTCTATGCAGTTGAGTGCATTGTCCACCACAGTTGCCTTAAGTCTGACATTCTGTGATACTGAGAGCAAGCCATTTGTAATGAAACAAAAATCAGCATTTTATATTACCCTCTTTTATCAGCCTTAGTCATTTCCCCTCCTTCCCTGGGAAACGCCACCCATCACAAAACAAATCCTCAGAGAAATGGCTTGCCTGAGGCCAAAACGGAGCAAAGAAGGAAATGACAAAAAGGTTCAGATCAAGAAACCAACCTAATTCGTTTACAAAAAGAGGAACAAAAGGAAAAGTCAAGATGAGTCGAGCATGTGGATCCATGTAATACAACGCAATTTATGAAAAAGAGAACTGGTATTGTCATTATTTTTGGCAAAAGCAGTATATGTAGATGAAACCAGAATCAAATGAACAAAACAGAACAAAAGAAAGGAAAACACAACACACACACAAAAAAGTTAAACTAAACAAATGGAGAATAAAAAAAAGTAAACCACAAAACAACTGAGAATATAACACACTAAATGAAGAACAAAAAAGCAAGACAAAAGTAAACAAAACCACAAAACAAACAAACAGATAATTAACTAACTAAATAAATAAATAAATAAAAAGGCAGAATTCTTAAAGGCACTATTTACAGATGTTATCAAATTTTCAATAAGATTTAGGACTATTCCTTTAAGAAACATTTTGTAACTGTTTTAAGCCTCAGTTAACACAGTTCAGAGCATCTTATTCTTAGAAGTTTTTTTTATTTTAAATGATAACATATTCAACACAGTGAATGAGAATCATGTGGAGAGCTGTAGGGTGTATAGGTAAAATGACAAATGATTGACCTCAAGAGTGATCCATCGGTGAGCTGGTCTACGAGCCCCAGTCGCCATTTCAATTTACAGCTTGAATAATGTACCTCCTTAAAGCCAACCGCTGATCCTCATACTTCATTTCTACAAGACTCCATTAAATGATTGATCTGTTCGTTTTTCAGCATTTCATCTGTAAGGAGATTTCCTCTAGGGCGTTCAGGAATTCATTGTTACAGCAGTAGTCAATGCTCCAACTGGACTGAAACAGTTATATGATTGACTGTAAATGCAACTATTTTCAAAACTAAAGACAAAATCCACCCTGCAGCTTTTGACTATAAAGCTCTTTGACTCTAAGTATATCTATCCTTACGAGTGCACTAATCTTGTCAAAGACTCCATTTTAGCTGTTAGCCAAATGATGACATTAGAGCCACATCTGTGCCCCTGGCACCCACCACCTGTTATCAAGGGAGCGAAATCACAGCCAATCAAAACCACTGCTCTAGAATGAGCAGCTGTGCAAATTAACCTTTGCTCAGGTAAAGCACACCGGTCAAAAATCTGGGTGCAGTGAGCTGCACATTCCTTTTGCATCCCAGCCATTGCCATTCCATTCTGATCCATTCCATTTATTCCATCTGATTATATTCCACTCAATTACATTCCATTTCATCAGCCTTGGCAACACCAAATCCAGTTGGGGCCAGAAGAGGTTTGGCAGGCCTATACTGCCAGATCACTCTGCCGTTCTTACAGTGCTTATATGCACCAGACCTCTACAATCTCAATAAATACTGAGCATATGGTGCCAATGAACCAATTTTTTGAGGCAAGTATATTGTATGGTAAGTGAGGTACTACTGTGTCAGTTTATAGCAGCATAACTTGGTGACATGCTAAATATGCTGGTATCATGTGACCTCCAGATTTCCTGTCATGGGTTTTTGTTTGTTAGTTAACCATTTGATATATTTTTAGTCATATCCACAGGGACATTTTTTCTTGAATAATAATAATTAAAAGTTAATAATTTAATAAAGTAACATTTTAAAAAGTAATATATTTTAAAAAGAAAAATAAACACATAAAAAGAACTATCAAAAATATTTTTTATTTATAAATAATATTATTATAATTAAAGGTTGAAATAATACAATCAAATAGATCTAAAATTAAGACAAAACACACAAACAATTCTAATTTAAAACAATAAAATCTAATAAAATGAGAAATTAAAAATAAAAGCAAACAAAATAATAGATGAAAAACATGTAATGTAATCCACAAATGTTCTCCTGATTTCCATAGGTTAATTAATATCTGTTTAATAGATAACAGCTTGAAAACAGAAACATATTCTCCTTGAAATGAAAGGTTTTTTTCTTTTTGAGAGGCCTCAGACAGACTGAAGAGCCAGATTGGAGTCGATAATCTCTTGAATCAGCATGGGCTGAAGTGTTTCCTCTCGCTCAACTGTCCAGCGCACTAATCTCTGGGATAAAATAGCTATGGCTAATCGTATTAGCTTAATCACACTG
Source organism: Carassius gibelio (assembly GCF_023724105.1). Lineage (NCBI taxonomy): Eukaryota > Metazoa > Chordata > Actinopteri > Cypriniformes > Cyprinidae > Carassius > Carassius gibelio. The sequence goes on along the minus strand of NC_068380.1, from coordinate 11,039,179 downwards.
ACCACTTGAGGTTGCACAGCTTTGAGTGGATTTCTAAAACAGCCACTACAGAATGCCGCATTACACCCTGTAATCTTCCACTGCAGCCCAGAGTGAAAACATTACACACACATGCAAACACACTTACATGTGTACAAACACAAATGAGCTCCAAATTATGTTTGGACCTGGCCCAGTCTATTCCTGCTCCAGAGACGGGAGCAATCTGATTGATTGTGCTTAAGCAACAATTGCAGCAGATTATTTTTCTCCAACTTTAAAAAGAACTTGGGCTTTTGGAAGGTGATCTAAAAAAATAAGCATAGTCAAAAAAAATTAAAAGAAAGAAAGTAGAATACTGAATGATGAAGTTGTACCTTTTCTCAGACAAAGCAACATGTTCACAATAGAAACAACCACCTATTTTTTTATTAAAACACTGCACACGGTTATTTAAACAAATGAAAAATTATTTGCACAGATAAACAACAATAGAAAAATTAAAAACAAGATTATCCAAGCAGCTGCTATAGATATGCAGAGATTGCACAAACAAAACATTTTTCTAGAAAATGACGTTATTAAATTACATTTTCATCAACTCACAATGAGTATTACCTTGAAAAATGCCCAAAACAGATTTGCATAATACATTTAGCATATTGCAGCCCTTCACAACCAGACAGTAGGGTCTAAACTCGACTGGAGATATGAAACTCTCATTAGTTTGGCATAAGCAAGACGTGTAAATATTTAAATGTGTTTTTCTGCGTCTGTTCTAGCTTCTAGAACTTATGACTGTGACACTGAGAAGGGTGAGTTTGTGTTCAGTATGTGTGATTTTTCTCCCAAACCACTTCAACGCTAACTCCGCCCTCTTTCTAATTCTAAGCATTTTACTGGTCATGTTGACAACAGTGCTGATTTCCTGCAAAATGCTATAACTAGTCCTAACTCCTATCCCACATCTAAGCCTCAACCGATGAAAATGACTGCAGGGCGGGTTTTGCGCTGAAGTGGTTTGGACAAAAAAATTGTGTTCAGTGCCGAGGAAACACTTCATCTCCTCTGATTGAAGAGAAGCTCTATAATGACAGGATATATAACAAGCCAGCAGGTGGTCTTCAGGAACAGGATGTGCCCGCTCATGTCTGATTCCACACACACACACACACACTCAACAACTCTCTATGTGAGGCAGACAAGAACAATATATCATGTTCAAGCAAAAGGAGTTGGTGATGCAAGACAAAATATGTGTGACATCACACTGCTGTTCAAAAGTTTGAGATAAGAAAGTGTGTTTTAAAGAAGTCTCTTCTGTACAACTTATTTATTTGACCATAAATACAGATTTTATGTATATATATATATATATATATATATATATATATATATATATATATATATATATATATATATATATATATATATATAGTTAAATATAATGTTTTTATATTTGAGTATACTTTAAAATATAATTTATTTCTGTGATGCAAAACTGAATTTTCATCAGCCAATATAGTCTTCAGTGTCACATGATCCTTCAGGCATCTTTCTAATATCTTTTTTTCTAATATCTATTTTATTTATTTATTATCAGTGTCGGAAACAGTTTAAGTTGTTTCTGACACTGCTTAATTGTTATTACCATTATTTTTTTAACCTGTGATACTTTTTTTCAGGATTCTTTGAGTAAAGTTAAAAGCATTTATTTAAAATTGAGCTCTTTTCTAACAATATAAATTTTTATTATCACTTTTTAATCAACTTAATCACTTGATTTAATATATTTGTGTTGTTACAAAAGATTTATATTTTACAAATGCTGTTCTTTCTAACTTTTTAATCATCAAGAATCCTGAAAAAAGTATCTCAAGTTCCAAAAAAATTGTTTTTTTTAAATCAGCACATTAGAATAATTTCTGAAGGATCTTGTGACACTGAAAACTGGAGTAATGATGCTGATGAAAATTCAGATTTGCATCAGATGAATACATTATATTTTAAAGTATTTTAACATAGAAAACCCTTATTATAAATTGCAAAAATATTTAACAATATTACTTTTTCCCCCTATATTTCTGATCAAATAAATGCGGCCATGATGAACAGAATTGACTTCTTTAAAAAACATTACAAATCTGACGATCCCAAACTTTTGAAGGGCAGTGAACATGCTGTTGCTGACAAACATAATGCAGGTCAATGACCTGACGTAGCCTATGAATGCACTCATATGCCCCTAATAGAAAATATAAAGGCTAAAAGTACACCTGTTTGGGCTGTTGTCTTATATTTTATATCATATGATATAGTTCAGCAATATCAAACTAGCAAGAGTTCTGTTTTTCCCGAATATCTGCACAGTTGCAAATTTGATTCTGATTTTGCACAACACTTAATAAACAATAAACAAGAAATTAATACTGTATTACATTTTAGACAAAATGTTGTCAAAATTGTGTTTTTGCTCAATTTTGCAAATGAAAATAGTTTCAACAAATTCATACTTATATATTTTATTTTACATTGAAGCTGTTTCTGCTTTTGGAAGCTATCCTTAAAAATACAAATGAAATAAAATAATAATAATAATAATAATGATAATAATAATAATAATTTGACCTTATGGCAACAAATGAGAAGCCAGGTCTCTGGGTTTGAGGGGGCAAGCAGGCAGAGAAACAGGCATGTTTAGATGAAGCTCATCACTTTTTCTTTTTTTTTTTTTGAAGTGCATGCTGTGAGGAACATAAATTAAGCATCATGCATGAATGAGAAACTGCAGCAATGTTATAATCATTTGCTATATTCGCCTTGAGAATTCTGATGACTGCATTCTTCTCAAACACATTTTGGTTACATATTGGACTATTTTGCTATACAGAGCAGTTAAAAGATTACAATTATTTTAAAAATAGTTTTTTTCCAGGCCCCTTTCATACTTTAACGTAATTAATCTTTTCCTGTATGCTACTACATAAGAGTAAGAATTGCAAGTTGTATCATCATATAAATATAGATCGACTTGCTGCTTATAAGAGTCTGATTTCTTTATGATTGTATATAATGCTGGCACTGCCGTTTGTCTGTTATAATAAATTCAGTTGATGGATGACTCTGTTGCTGGGGAAGATCCATCATGTGACTGACAACACTGCTGTTGCTTATTTAGACGGTGGAACTGTATAAAGCCCCTCTTCTGTGCACATCTCTGACGTGAGATGGGTGTGGATCATGGAGCCCAAAGCTGTAAGGCTTCAGCGATTACTGTAAAAATTAATAGACACCTAAACGAATTAGACAACTGTAGAAATAAGGATAATGCAATTATATTACTTGAGAAATCCCTGTAAAAGCAATGAATAAATAGTGTGTCTTTGACTAAACTGAGGACAGCTAACAAATAGGTCATAACAAATAAAAAACAGTGTTACTTGAAGAGAGATTAAATGCTAAAATAAGTGTTTTTGCAATTCACGCTACTTCTGTAATGGGGCACATTTCTGTGTGAAATAGAGCAATCAATGAGAAAAATGTAAATATAAGATGGGATTTACTATGATACTTTGCGAACAGAGCTGCTCAGTTATGATAGGCCAACGGAAAAGGCCAATAGAAATTTATGATGGACATACACTGTAACAAAATAGAAAGAAAGAAAAAGTTCACCCAAAAAAGAAAAATTGCTGTAAATTTACACAGACTCAATCCATTCCAGATGTAGATGAGGTTGTTTATTCATTAGAACAGATTTGGAGAAATTTAGCATTATGTCTATTGCTCGCCAATGAATCCTCTGCAGTGAATGGGTGCTGACAGTACAAGAGTCCATCATTCACAACAATGCATCATTCACACCAGAACCAGAAGGTGTATTAAAAATGTAAAAAGGATCAAAACTGACTTCCTATTGACTTCAAACAGGTCTGAATTTCTTTCAACGAATCACCACACACTACAGACAAGCAGCTTCGCTTTTTTCCACACACACATACACATGCCCTGGTGCCCTGTTCTGTCTCTGTCTATGGGAGGTAATTAAATCTGGGCAGGAAGTTGATAAATGTATCAGCAGGTAGTGACAGGCTCCATGGCTAATGTGTTTCAGGTGAACATCTGCCTGATGCCAACAGGAGGCATGACCGCCAGTGCCCTCAGAAAACAAATGTACAACACACCCATCCATCACCACAGAAACAGACAACAGAAACTCCATATATAGTCATATATAGTCTAGTTTGTAAAATATGTGCCACTATAGCATCACCAAACAGAAACAGAAAAAAATAACTGTTTCCGAACAGATTTCCTGAAGTCATGCCATTGGTCTACCCAACTGGCCAATCAAATTTTCTTTGTCGGCCCGGTTGAGATTTTGGCAACACTTTACAATAAGGTTCAATTTGTGTGTCATGAACTACAATAAGCAAAAATTTTTAACAGTATTTTATCTAGGTTATTGCTTACTTTACGGTACTGTTCATTGTTAAATGTTTATACATAATGCATGAAATATAATTTATATTAATAGAAAACTGAAAAATATATTACTATATACACAGATTAGCATTTATCGAGATATTATCATGCTGTTATTGTTAAAAAAATCAATCTATTTAAATGTATTTTTGCTAATTGAAATTGAGATTAAATCAAATTAATTTTAGAATAAACTTTCAAAATATTAGATGAAACTAAAAAAACTGAAATGTTGCTTTGTCAACTAACTGAAATAAGTTGAAGTACTAAAATTACTAAATTAATACAATACCAATACCATTAATACCATATTTGATGCATTAACTAACATTATCTAACAATAGGCAATGCATTTGTTACATTATTTATTAATCTTCATTATCATTAGTTAATAAATAAATACTGTCACTTTAGCTCAGGTCCATTAATATATAACATTAATATATACAACTTTGGATTTTAAAAATACATTAGCAAATGTTGGAATCGGAATCAACATGATATTAATGAATGCTTAGAAGCAATTCTCATTGTTAGTCCGTTAACTAATGTAGCAAATGGAACCTTATTGTAAAGTGTTACTGAAACACGGGGAGTGCGAGAATAGGTTACACACAGATATCACTACCTCCAGCATAGTTGTGTGACAGATCTGTAGCAGTTATTGTTGTATTACTCAAGGCAAAACACTTGTTCAAAAGGTGGCCTGGGATATTACATAGAGAAAAAAATGACATGAAAGGTGCAGAATATATAGCGTGAATCTCAAGAGAAACATGCAGGATTTTGAAAATGTACCTTTAGGTCTCAAAGGAAGCTGACCAATGTTATGAAATGTGTAGCCAACTGTATGCCTGCTGGGATCATTAAACAACATTATTTTAACCTTGGTAGAACGTCTCCTTCCCACTGCCTTTTTTAAATAAGAAATGGAGTGCAGATGGTACAGCCTCAGGCGGTTGTTGAAAGGTATAGGAAAAAAGATCTGCTTTTGTTGTTTTCACCCATGACCTTCTGATCTGCATGAGCTTATCTACTCATGCATATTTACACACACACACACACAGACACACACACACACACACACACACACACACACACGTACACATCCTTAGCAAGTGAGAACTCTGTTGGTTATGCCATCGGGAATGTGGACAAATATAGGCTATTATAAGTTGTTATAAGTTTTATTTTCCTTGTGGAACTATACAAATTATAAAATAAATAAAATAAATAAATACAAATATAATGTAAAATAAAATGTTCTGGGTATATATATATATATATATATATATATATATATACACACACACACACACACACACACACACACACACACACACACACACACACACACACAGATAACAAAACAAAACAAAACAAAACAAAATGAAATAGTTTCATAAATATAAGGCATCTCCAACTATCTCTCCATGCTACCAAAAATGCAACTTGTAACTTGCAATCTGTAACATGGGTTGTTCATATGACTATATATATATATATATATATATATATATATATATATATATATATATATATATATATATATATATATTAGGGGTGTAACGGTTCACAAAATTCACGGTTCGGTTCGATACGATACACTGATGTCACGGTTCGGTTCGGTTCGGTTCGATACGTTTTAGATACAGCAAAATGTAAAAACATCTCAACTTTTCAGAATGCCGCAAGCGCACCGCGGGTCATGTGACAAGAACCAACCAATCAGCTTCATCCTTTCCCGTAACAACGTTGAGAGCTCAGCCAAGATGAAGGAACAGCTGATCATAGTTGTATATGGATTGCAATTTTGAAATAAATTCAGTAGTAGAGCTACTGCAAGCGATTTTTAGAGCTGCAAATCCATTTATCCTTCGCTGAAATTTCCGCGTCTCATGGAGAGAGCACGTCATTGTTGCTTAGCAAAGACAGACGCCTCAGGAGAAAGACGCGCTTAGCGTTTTCCATGCGTTTTTAGGCACGATATGTGAACGGCCCCTAAGGCGCTCGCTCACTAAGCACGCGCTGAAGGCTCGTTGCAAAATGTCTAATGCATTTAACAGACCAGAAATATAAGATCCTAAAATAACCAACAGGTCTGGTGTTTGGGTTGGATTCCCTGTAAGCTATAGTGTCTAAATGCTGCAGGGATAGTTTGCTGCGTGCATGTTTCTCCTTTTTTTCGTCTTTTCCCAGATAGTACTGACGCATATATCCCAGATATTCCCGCTGGTTTTTTTTTTTTTTTTTTTTTAATCCCGCTGGTGTACCCTGTCATGTTGCAGATGCGACATACCGTTGTTTTTTTATCCACCACTCTCTTGCCATCACCATTATAGCTTAAAGGGAATCCAAAGTGCACCCAAACACCAGACCTGTTGGTTATTGGAGGATCTTCTCATTTCTAGTCTGTTAAACGCTTTGGCTATTTTGCAACGAGCCTTCAGCGCGTACTGAGTGAGCGAGCGCCTGCTGAGTAGCCTAACATAAACATATAAGATGGTGTTTTTTTCTTCTTCGGGAGTGTCAGGGGCGTTGCCTGTTACGTTGTTTGGGTTATTGGGCTACCTTGTTGAACGCATATCATTATATTTCTTTCTCTCTCTTTTTTTTTTTTTTTCAAATATAATTAATTACTCCAACGAACCGTTCGGTATACATAATGCGTACCGCATACCGAACCGAAAGCGTCGTACCGAACGGTTCAATACGAATACGCGTATCGTTACACCCCTAATATATATATATATATATATATATATCACAAAACACGTTGAGACACTTTGCGAAACATAGTAAAATGTTACCAAAATTTTAACCAATTACATCCAACAACTGAAAGGAAGAGCTGCTTCTTAACAAAACTAAACTAAACAAAAACTAACCAAATTGCCAAGGAATTGAATTAAGCAAAATAAATGTTAACACTAAAAAAAAGGATTTAAACATAGTTCTTAAAAGTTAACTTTAAAGTATATTAAAGGTGACAAAAAATAAAGCCGAAAGCCAGGCAGAAAAAAAAACAGGCAGCATGGATGATATCCACCATGTCAACCCACTGATTAGATTATGATACAATTGAATCAATTCCATCTTTGATTAAAGAGCGGTAGAGCAGTCATTGATTTCCAATCCATCTAAAGAATAGAATGGCTCTGTCAGTGAGAAGCAGGCGGACGTTTCATGTTCAACGGCGGCCTTCCATCTCTCCGAGTGTCTGTGATTGTGTCCGAGATGTTTAATTACACACTAAGTGAAGAAAATGACTGTAAATCTTTAGATAACAGCACTTAGCCAGCAGACGAGCAAAGCCTCCTTAGAAAAGCCTCCTTTATATTTCACCGTCTATTTGAAAAGCTAAACCAGCTAATCTGCTCCATTGTCTTTGCTAAGCAGCCGACAATGACTGTCTGGATGATTACAAATCACCCTTTCAACTGTGAATAGAGAGATGAACACTTCATTTCAATTTAAATACAACATAAGGATTATACTGTGAGTCAGTCCTGCACACACAAGCACACCGAGGCACTGTTTAACAGCTTTCCTGCTCGTTTTATAAGAGGCCACCAGGATTAGAGGTCATCACACAGTTAACTATAGACATCAGGGAACATCCGTCACTAAAGTGTGTGTGTGTGAGAGAGAGAGAGAGAGAGAGTGCTGTGTTATGTGTCAGATATAAAACGGACAGAGGAAGTGCTGTGCTGTGATTTTCAATATTTATTTAAAAACAAATACTGCCCCAAATGTGTGAAGGGTAGTGTATGTATATAATACACAAAACGGAAAAATATCTTTAAAAAAAAATGGATCCGCCATCTCTGTGCCATTCCATAAGCCCTGCTCTTTCCTTTTCTCCTGCAGTGCATGCTGGGAAGTTTTTGCATTCGGTACATTGGACTGATTACTGTCGTTGTGTTCGACCCACCCAATTTATCAGTCCTCTGAACATTTAATTAGCCGCAAAGCTGTCTACAATTAAGCCCGGAATTAGGACAAATTGAACTGCAAGGTTATAGCATCTAGAGGGGGGACGCTACAGCGGGAAGTGCAGATGATTGTCATTATGGGAAAGCTGCAAGCTAAAGATTTCATTCACAAGATTGTTTTCTTGTCTTCCCCTCTTGAGCTCAGCACCAGCAACACAGGCATTTCAGATTTTGCAATGCATTCAACAAGCACCCAAAACAGCTATTGTTCACCAAAGAGAATCACTTTTCTCTGCATAAGCCTGCCAAAAACAAAAATGTCAAACGAGTAAACAAGGGTAACAGTGCTAAAAACATAACAGCGCTTAAAGAGCTGTTAACATGGTCAACCCTCAAATCAGAGAGATTTAAACTGGAGCTAAACGCGCTGCATTTCTCACACATCGCCCAATAAACTCACCATTTGGTTGTTTATAGCCAAAACACATCCAAAACAAATGTCTAAGGACTTTGGAGCATTAAAATGTGCTCTCTGGGATTCATATACAGTACAACTGTACAGGGTTTATAAAATGTGTTTAAGCTTCATTTGAGTACAGTAATATCCTTTACTTAAATTAAATGGGACATTAAAAGTGGGTACAAACAACAACTACAGAACAAAAGCAAGGTAATTCATTTGTGAGTCAAGTCTCTCTCATGAGCCAATCGATTTACAGCAGCAGGGGTAAATGCATGCAAATTCTGAGTTTATGAGATGGGAAAAAACAGCCAACTGTCTATGGAAATAAAAAATGGTGGAGAAAAATATATATTAAAAAAATTTTCCCCTTCATGCTTTTGCTCTCAAGCTCTCATGACGCTCTGATAAAGTCCTTTCCCATCAATTTCTATAATGCAAGTCTTTTGTTTGGAGGATTTGACATTAACAGTGCCGTTTGAATTCTGCTCACGACGAGGTCCCAGACGCAGCGCATTGTCTCATACTCTCTCGCACTGACACACATCAGTCAATCCATCAATTCCCAAGACTTAAATCAAATCATGCTGTCGTTACCATCAAAAGCCAACAGAGTAGGAGCAAATCAGAGATCAAACCTGTGTGAGCAGATGCGAGTTGGCAGTCGTGCCACACGCCTAAGCTGGCGCTGAAATCGCATTAAGCAAAAGCCTTGAGACGCAAAGAGGCAAGTCTACCGTAATGATCAATTTCCTTTCAGTTTAAATGCTGGTTAACCCTTGGGCAGACCCCACGGAGTAGTGTGGTCTAAAGAAGAGTTTCTTTAGACCAATATATCTTAAATTGAATTAACCAAAAGTTCATTGAGCTTCAATGACCTGCTGGTTTTGTCTAGACTGAGCTGCAGCCACAACAAAAACGCATACATACAACAGTTCAAAGCTTGCTGACATAGAAGTCAGGTGTAAAAGTAAGCTTTTCATCAATGCCCTTACTACTAACATCATGTAGTCTCTTTTTTTAACCCATTGTAATGTTCAGCCTTTTTTCATAAAATACTGTGATATGAGAGTGGGAAACAGAAGTTCTGGTGGGCGGGGGGTGTTCACAGATCAAAGTGACCCTTCAAAACCCACATTATAGAAACACACACACACAAAAACTTCAGTTTCTTGTGCCAAGGCCACCCTGTCTGCCTCAGATGTGGCACCGTCTACCTCTCAAACTATTATTATTATTCTTATTATAATTATAATTATTTTTCAGGTGTTATTCAGAGAGGAGCCACACCGAATTACACACACCTTAAAGCAAGGTAAGAATACTGTAAGTCCATCACGGACAAAACATGAGAGGTTCGCCAGATTCTTGCCCAGTCAATCAATATGTGAGGAATTAAAAGGCAAATCAATGTCTGTTGGGCAGCTGCCAACATCCATGCCAGTGTCGTTATGCTGCTAAAGCTGCTTTTCATCATTCACTGTCAGTTTGCTGCGAAGAATGAAAAGATTGAAAATCAGCCTGGTGATAGAGATGCCAGTTTTGATAGCAACACTATAGAGACTTCAAAACACGTCGATTCGGACACTGAATTGCATCTCCTTACAGAGACACAATGACTTAAAATGAATAAATCACACTATGATCACTACGCTTGGAGATTTAATAGTTGAATCACAGAAGAGTTGAGATTTTTAAACCATGGGGTTTTCAGCAGGAAGTCAGATCTGACAAACTGAGCTTGATTGTTCTGTTCTCCTTTTCACCTTCTGGTCAATTCACAATTCCTTTCCAATATTTCTGACCTCATTCAAGGGCCCAAGGCCCGGTGAAAAGAGGTTTTGAGAAGTTTTTATGAGTTTTGCCTCGTGTTCTTCTATAGAGCCAGTCAGTTTCATCTGTTCCTCTTTTGAATTCATAGCACATTCCTGAAGTTATGAAACAATTGTGTAGTGGCCGGCTCAACAAATGATGAGAGAGAAGAGAGAGAGAGAGAGAGAGAGAGAGAGAGAGAGAGAGAGAGAGAGTCTGACCCATGGGGCTGTTTTTAGATTAAAAGCAAAACATATTTTGTGAAATAAAACTCTGCATGAGGAAGACTCTGTGGCAGCTCCACTATAAAAGACGAAAGCATTGTTTCTTTTTTTCAACCAAGGCACAAGTACAATCACAAAATAAACTTATTTCTCATGAGACCTTTTCACCTTTCGTTTTTTCCAATCTCACAGTAGCGGCAGCTCTTTATCAATAACCAGGATAATGGGAGCCGAGCTGAAATTGATCACTGTAGACACTAAACAGAGCGTCCAGGTCATAGATAAGTAACCCAGCAGAGTTCAGAGAGAGATCTCCTCTTATCTGGAGGGGTAAGAGCTCTTTGAATCTGATAGCACCTGGCAGAAAATCAGTGCCTATTGAACACTAAAGTGGCTCTCTACTGCCTTAAATAATGGATAGAATAAGACTCTAAATAAAAGCAGAATTGGGCAAATTTTTGCCTCCCTTCAATTTCTGGAAGCACACCAGCTGGATCGGCGCAGCAGGAAACTGTCGCTTATGTGCATCTCAATGGAGAAACATCATCAGGTGAAGGCAAGATGATGAAAACAAATTGCTTTTGCTTTTTACTGAAAGGGGAAACTTGTTCACAAAGCATAAAACATAAGTAATCTATGGGCGCATGAGAAAGAATAAAGACAGAAAAGAAAAGACGACTAATCTAGACCAATCTTTCTATTCTATAAACATTTCTTTTTTCATCACTATGAGTATAAAGAATACATTTTTATGAAACATGAAACACTCAAAAGCCTTCAGGATTTTTGGCAGCGGGACATTACAGTGATAAGCGTGTACGTTTATTTACATCATAAAGTCTGTCAGCGGGATGTGTTCATTCTCATGTAAAGCAGCAAGAACGCCCCTTGCTTTTCAACATCCACTGAATATAAAACCTTTTATTAAGTTTTGATTGAATCTGTTGTTGCGTGTGTCAAATAAGCCAGCGCAAATTTTTTTCAAATAAAAATGGCATTTTAACAGTAACTTGGTGAATTTTTAATAGCTCTGCTGATAAAAGGTTAATTGAAGCAAAGGCAGCCGCTGTGTCTTAGGTCTTTTAGTTCAATGTGAGGTGCCAAAAAAAAAATACCTCAAGAATTTGATTAGGTAGTTGAACTCAGGGCTTGACTTGGGATAAATGCATGAAGAGACCCAGACTGTGGAATGTTTGCAAAGCTCCGGCGGGACAAGGGGCATCAAGGTCTTCTTTAATAATGGTAGTGACTTAATGCTACTGACTAAAAGCACAGAAAAGCAATAAAATGAAATCAAAATTATAGGCATCTTTCACATTTTCTTGGAGTGTAGGCCATTCGTTTTTATGTATAAATGCTAACACCGTAATTAAAGTTGACTGGTATTGCCTCATACATGAGTAACATATTGTGACAGGAAGCTCATACAGCATTAACAACCGAGGTTTAGCTGGTTTCAAGCCAATTTGAACAGTTCAGTGTTCCATGATTTCACTGAACATCCTAAACTGTTTCTCAGAACATTTTGGCAATATGACAGATGCAATAATCTTTTAAGTTAAACAGATCTATCAATGCAGGGAAAAATTCTTAAAGTATAAGATGATTCCTTTCCTTTTTTTTAATCTATAGTGGAAAAAGCCTACTAAAAAGACACTGGCATTATTGCTTCTGCTATTCTTGTCCTGAAATACAGGAATATTAGAGTGGCTTTTCAGCACAAGCAACAATTCTTCAGTAAAACATTAGGACTCTATGTCTATGAACCTCTTGTCCACCCACACTGATCAACCATGGGGCAGCTTTTCAAATGTTAAAGCTAAAACAGCTTGGATCTGTCAGAAGACACTGGATATATGACAGTAAACCTTCAGCAATTATATGTTATGATAAGTTAAGATGTTGAGACAAGTCTTAAGATAAGTCTTTGTGAACCATTGAACACATCTTGAAATTCTTTAAATAGTCCTGAAACCGTGAGACCTATATGAAAGCTGAGATCGGAGGCAGTCAAGAAGCATTTTGTCTTATTGCAGGTTACATAACAGAACATGACTTAAATCAAATGTGACTGTCACAATGTGAAGTCAAATGAGGTAAACAAATAATCCATGAATGTCCTGTATTGGAGGAGTATTCACTTGCAAACTAACAAGACATTACATAATCCAGAAAGAAAATGTAGCCTATTATTAAGACAATTAACTTTAATTTCACAATAATTAAGCACCTTCTCACCAAGTCAAGTCACCTTTATTTATATAGCGCTTTAAACAAAATACATTGCTTCAAAGCAACTGAACAACATTGATTAGGAAAACAGTGTGTCAATAATGCAAAATGACAGTTAAAGGCAGTTCATCATTAAATTCAGTGATGTCATCCCTGTTCAGTTTAAATAGTGTCTGTGCATTTATTTGCAATCAAGTCAATGATATCGCTGTAGATGAAGTGACTAAGCAAGCCAGAGGCGACAGCGGCAAGGAACCGAAACACCATCGGTGACAGAATGGAGAAAAAAACCTTGGGAGAAACCAGGCTCATTTGGGGGGGCCAGTTCTCCTCTGACCAGACAAAACCAGTAGTTCAATTCCAGGCTGCAGCAAAGTCAGATTGTGCAGAAGAATCATCTGTTTCCTGTGGTCTTGTCCTGGTGGTCCTCTGAGACAAGGTCTTTACAGGGGATCTGTATCTGGGCTCTAGTTGTCCTGGTCTCCGCTGTCTTTCAGGGCAGTAGAGGTCCTTTCTAGGTGCTGATCCACCATCATGTTTGGATACGTACTGGATCAGGGCGACTGCAGTTACCCTCTGATCTGGATACAGACTGGATCTGGTGGCTCACCACCAAATTCCCATTACAGTTATATGTCTGTTTGTTTCTATATCACTATAATTTCTATAAAACTCTCATTGGTTATTCTCATTGCATATATATATATATATAATTATGGGGAATGTGCTTAATTTAAAAAAAAACTGATATGAGATAAAATAAGTCCCATGCATGTTCATGAAAGATTTAATGAGATTCACTGATTAGTGGGTAAAACCTGTATAACCAAAATCTTTCCTTGCGTTTGGCATCAATTTCCTTTGGTACTACTGCTGTGGTGATCACTAATCATTGTTAAAGGAAGTTAGAGCACTTACATTTTTTTGAGAATTCATAATGATTCTTCTAATAATGAGATGAAAAGTCAAACTGCTGAAAACGCATGTCTTCCACAGAGCTCTTGTAAATGAGTGCCACACAAGAGAGAATTAATATAATAACAAAGTTATCTTCACACACACTTATGAAATGAGGGGAAGTCGCATAATTAGCAGACAATTGATGCTTTGCGCCCACTTCCAAAATGATGATGAATGTCTATGACAAAATGAAAAGAATTATCAGTCTGGGATGAAGGGAATTCAAATCAAGATAAACGCTTTCAAACAAACAGCTGTGCCGTAAACCCCCTGCTAAATCGGACAAACATTCAGTACCGTTGTTAAACATGTTAATTTCCACAGAGGCCATATTTTAATTTAAGTGTCTCACTTCATTTGCTTTCAAATGGTCGCTTTTTTCTTTTTGTGTTTTTTGAACTCTAATTCTCCCCTCCAAATACACACACAAACACTCATGAACCCTCAACAGGGTGATGACTATCATTACGATGGAGTGTCTCGATACCTGTGGAAATCAGTTTCACAGCAGTGGGCTTATAGGCAGAGCTAATTGAACTCGTTGTTGTATTTGTAGAATTAGAGAGGAATTAATTGGCCCAGAACAAATGGAGCAAATGTAACAGAAGCAGATGTTACAGAGAGGAAGCAGACCACATGGGGCAGGTAATACAAACACGTTTATCAGCTTTTACAGCTGCTCCGCTCTTCAGTTCACTTGGAGGATGCCCCAGTAGAGATAATAACATTGACTATTCCAAGTTCAAATATTATTTGTTAATTATAAAAAAAAAATCAATTAATGATCCATCCATCCATCCATCCATCCATCTATCTATCTACATCTAGCATCATCTACAGTATATAATCTATACAGTAGTATCTATCTATCTATCTATCTATCTATCTATCTATCTATCTATCTATATATCTATCTATCTATCTATCTCTATTATGTTTTCATAGGGGCGGAATGCTTCCAAGTTACCAAAAAATGTGGAACATTTTCAGAAACAATTGCCAGAAATGTTCTGCCCTTTGCAGCCGTAATATCCATCGATCACTTATCCATATCCATATTTACCTAATGTAAATCCATCTACTGCATCTTTCTGTCAGTAAATACAGACATGCGTTTTGCGTGAATACTTATTTTCACTAAATTAATTTATTGAAACTTTTGAAATCAATTATAAATCAACCCTAATAAAAACACAAACATTTTCTCTCGGTCTTCTTTAACATGGCGTAACACAACACAGAAGATTTTACAGGTCGGTGTTTGGAGCCCAGCGAGGGTAGATTCACCCATTAAACAGAAATGCAAACATATTAAAGGCTCCTCAAGTGTAAAATTCATTCGGTGCCAACAAAAGCCCAAAGAAGCGGTAATTACTTAACTGCACACTGTGAACACAGCAGAGAGTGATTGGATTGCACATTTTCACACAGCAGGTGTGTGTTGCATGTGTGTGTTTGTGTGTGAAGAGCAGAATGCTGCAGCTTTTTACAAGCACCAGAGACTGAATTGATTTTACAGTCAAGAGTAGTTTATGTCTTCAGGAAGTTATGGGCTAACAAACAATAGAGCTTTAACAGAGCCTGTCTGGCTCAAATCACATTTGTGACTGCTGGCACTCACGTCTATACTTTAAAAATGGTTTAATTATTCCCTGTTTTAACAACTGCTGCTCTGGATTGACAGATCTGTCAATATAAGAGACAAAATTACTTATTATGCATGACATAATGAGTGTCTCTCTGACACAGAGAGAGAAACAGATAAAAAAAGAAGGGGATGAAAGGAAAGCGATAAGATAGGGAAGAAAGCAATATGTGAACACAACAGAAGACATGCTGGAACTCGGGGAGAGAGCATTTAACAGAGCACAAGCAAGGTCAGGATGAAAGAGAAATAGGGTGAGCCTTATTTTGTTTGGTCAGGCAGCACACACGATTAAACTGTCAGGTGAACAGGGACACTATCGATTCACAGAAGTGAATGTGAGCTGTCCGCATCATTTATTATTGCTACAGACTGACACAGCGGAGGGATGTGTTCATGATTAACTGCATGCAGTCTGGGTCCAGTATGAACTAATGGCAGCATTACATATAGATGGATCTAAGACGGGTTCTCTCCCTGCCTTTTTAATTTCACAAATCAAGTCATTTAGCAAATGAGTTCCAAAGGAGTGTACATTTAATGGCTAACTGACAACTTTGATTATGTTTTATAATCATTTGTAGTTGAAAATCCAAATGCGAACAGATGGTGCCAAGAATACCAAGTGAAATGGTAGCATAATTTTATTACATATTCTTAATGATTTAGTCCCTACACTCCAGAACACAAGTTATTTGCCATATAATGAAAACTGGCACAACATATGGTGCAATCCAAAGTTGTAAAAGATCAGAATACAAGCTTTAAATAAATAATAATAATAATAAAAAGTATACCTAAATTTCTATATAGATCTACCTGAATGACGTTTGATGATTAAAACTATATATAACAATTCTTAAGTTAGAAATAAAATCAATCAAATGTCTTGTAAAATGTCTAGCTATTATTATTTATTTAAAAAAAAAAATTAATTGAACATATTTACACTACTGGTCAAAAGTAATATACATGTTTTTTTTCTCAGATTAAAAAAAAATGACTGAGTGAAAGGAAAGATAAAGTATAAAGATATAGGTATTCCTATAAAATATAGGAAAAATAGTGTTCTTTAAAAATATATTTATTAAAGAATTATTAGCTTAATATTGAGCAGCAAAACAGTATATAATAACAAATATTGCTTGCTCTTTAAGTGTCAAAACCATACCAAGCATTCCCTGTGCAGAGGCTAAGCCTACAAAACACTGAGTGTGCAGCACAGCCAGAGATTTTAGAAGTATGATAACAGAGTCCATGGGCTCTAATAACCTCCGCCTGGGTCAGACCCAGAGAAGATAATGTGTCCTTTGTTTGCTGAGGAGCTGTCCTAATGTGTAAGCTACATAAGACTGAGCACAACTTCAATACATTGCGCGGGCACACACACACACACACACACAAATGTTTGTTTTTGTTAAAAGTGGGGACATCCCATAGGCGTAATGGTTTTTATACTGTACAAACTGTATATTCTATCGCCCTTCACCAACCCTACCCCTAACCCTAACCCTCACAGGAAACTTTGTGCATTTTTACTTTCTCAAAAAAACACATTCTGTATGGTTTATAAGCATTTTGGAAAATGGGGACATGGGTTATGTCCTCATAAGTCATCCCTATCCTCAGACTCGACTGAATAAGCAGTGACTTATTTCTTATTAGTTTTCTGATAACTTCTCTTTGTTGGTGAAATGATGGGGTTGCATGACGTTGTTCCTGAGAGGCGACTGAAGGGCAGGTTTTAGTGAAGCGCAGCGGAGCTTCTGGCCCGACGGTGGAAACGCAGCACTATTGTGTTCTTGGAACACAAGATATACTTCTGATCCAGTAAAATAGTGCAGATAGTGCATGGCAAAGGCGATTTTTCTTGGCTACTTATCTGGAGAGTCTAAACGGAGCATCGTGTAAGGGGATTCAAGGTTAAGCTCGGCATCCCTCAGTACAGATGCTATCTGAGAATCTGCTCGGTTCTTTTCCCTGAGCCCTCGACACGGTGGAAAAACAGCGAATAGATGAGCAGGGCTTTAACCTGGCCTGTGACTCCACGGCAGTAGATTTCCCCTGTGTGTCTGCCCTTGATTTGTTCGCTCGGCTGTTCGTACATCTTCACTTGTGTGATATATGGCTGGTAGTGGCCCACAGACACAGAGGGACAGCCATGTTATGTCACCTTTATAACGAGAGCAGTATATTCTCCTTGGCCTGACTTGTCCTCTCTCTCTCTGGGGATCTCATCTTGCTTCATTTTAAAGGCAAAATCAGACATGATTATTTCAGTTTTACTTTGTGCTTCTCTATTATACCTATCCAAATGATTCATAATGTCTCACGAAATCTTTGGGAGGGTCACTATCCAAGTAAAATGGAGAACTCAGGCTGATGATGAAATAAATTACATTTAGCAGGTCACATTATCCTATTCAATCAGATCCATATAATGATGCAAAGTTATTAATTGCATATTAATCTAAAATAAATTAAAAAAACAAGCTCAAGTGCAGAGGTACTAGACACCTATATAGAGCCAAAGAAGATTTAATAACATATAAAATTAATGTGCAACACATATCACCATGGATCCACAAAATCTTTCATGATTTACGCTCGTTATCTGCATGAATAAACATTGCATTCAGTAGCAAGACGGGAAGGGACCTTCGGCTGTTAGTCAAAGTCTGGCTATCTGAGGCTTAAATACTTGGGATGTTCAGGCATTTTAAAGAAATTAAACTTTCAAATAACTAATCACAGTTTTCTTAAACTGTTCAAAGATACTAATGCGAAATGTCTCAGCCTGTTTCCATTGTACGTAAGTGAGGACTAAAGCCTGTTCTCTCAGCATCATTGTGCCTCATCAGTAGGGGAGGACAGGTGCTGTTGAAGGCCACATCTTTAATTACACCCTGCCCACAGCAGTTAAATGTCAGGCCATTTGCATTACATACAGAGTGCACTGGCGTTCAGCGGACATTAGCCTCTGCTGGCGCTATCGGTCACAGCCCAGTGAAGGCTTTAGCAGACCAAGTGAAAGTACCAACTTCAATCAACACCTCCTGAGTGGGTGCCATGCCATCCGAAGATGATGAATTACACAAAAAATAAGCTCCAGGCCAAAAACGTACCCACAACATTGTTGTTTAATTTACTGGGTTGTTTGCTTGTTCACATACATACACACACTCTTAAGAAAAATAGTTCTAAACAGTATCAAATTACATGTTGTGCAAAAAAAAAAAACCTAAAAAGAAAAAAGTGCATACTTGGTAGGTACAAATTTAAGTAAAAATTTAGACATTTTAATAAAAAGAAATGCGTGTTGTGTAGTTGGCTCCAGAAAATTGGTAACAAGGTTGCTTTGACACAAAGAACCATTCAGCATAAAAGGGTTCTTCAGAACAATATGGCTCTAAATGGAATTGTTAATTCATGTAAAGAACCTTTAATGAACCATCTTTTATGGAGTGTAAATATATTCCATAGAAGTTGTTAAAATAATAATATAAATAAAATATAGCTTACAAAATTATATTATTAAATATTCTATATTATATTACATATATTTTATATATTCATATTTTTGTATTATTTATATTTTTGTATTATTTTAAATTAAATGTAAAAATAAAATTGATATATACACTACCGTTCAAAAATCTGTTTTCATTACTAAGGCTGTAAAAAAAAAAAGATATGTTAGTCTAGAGGTAAAGTACCTACTATATATGTGGGTCATGCCTTAAAGGTACAGTTCCATTAAAAATGAGAATTCAGTCATTTATTCACCCTCAACTTGTTCAAAACCTCTACGACTTTGTCTCTTCTGAACATAAAAGAAGAAATGTTGAATAAGCTAACAGTTGCTGGTCCCCTTTGACTACACAACAATGGAAGTCAGAGGGGACCAGAAACTGTTTGGTTATGCACATTCTTCAAAGCATCTTTAGCAGTTTTGTTTGAACTATACCTTTTTAACTTACATAGAACTGTCTTTTTGGTTTTCCATTTTTTGTATTTCCCATTTTTTTTCCCTGGCAGTATTTATAAAGGTATACAAGATTAGAAAGACTGAAAAGTGTCATCATTTCAGCAATAGTCAGGAGAGGTGCTGCTCTCTCCCTAACCAGGTGCCTCCAATCCAAGTTCTTTTCTAAAACCTCTAATGGTGCACCTGACAGAGAGAAAAGAGAGCATTGAAAGAAGAACAAGTGTTTTCCTTTCCTCTCTGGTTTAAAGCAGTACCATTAACCACTACTGAAATAGGTCAAAAGCATCCAAATCAATCAAGTTCTCACCCTTCCCAACCCTCCCTCTCTATCACTACCACTTTCTTTCTCAAATTCACTCTCCAACACTATTGGAGTGCGTGCCTAATCGTAAATGAGCCTCCCTACATTGTACTGCTCTGGCTTTTAAAGGTGATCCAGAATGTAAAAGAAAAAAGCAGTCAAAATAGCTGAAATCGCAACGAAGCCCTGATGTAGCTTTGTCCATTGTGTGTGACACAATAGTACAGCAACAGCATTCAGACGGCCTCTCGGTGGCACGGACATTGTTCATTTAGCTATTCACATGACAGCCTATATTCAGGCAGCGCTATTCATCCTGTCTGCCTGCATTTCCTGATTTATTTCACAAGGTTAATTCTCTGATGGATTTTTACTCGGGCAAGGACGAAGACGCCAGCTGCACTACCTCAATCACAGCAGAAGGCCCTCTCCCTTCACTCCATCACAGCAGCTCTTGGGTTCTGAGATGGGATCAGGGAGGGATGCCTCATGACTTCTGGTCTTCTAGTTAAGATGAAATGGACAAAAAGGGAAGCTTCACCCGTCGAAACTGGAATTTACTCTAATATGCTCTTTTCTGCAGCATCATACCTGGTAGTCTTGCTGCCTCAAAAATATGTTCTAAAACGTACAACTTATAAATAACAGGTGCTTACTCAATAAATTAGAATGTCGTGGAGAAGTTCATTTATTTCAGTAATTCAAATCAAATTGTGAAACTGTTTTAAATCAATTTAATGCACACCGACTGAAGTAGTTGAAGTCTTTGGTCTTTTTAATTGTGATGATTTTGGCTCACATTTAACAAAAACTCACCAATTCACTATCTCAACAAATTAGAATACTTCATAAGTCCAATAAGAAAAAAAAGTGAATTGTTGGCCTTCTGGAAAGTATGTTCATTTACTGTACATGCTCTCAATACTTGGTAGAGCCTCCTTTTGCTTTAATTACTGCCTCAATTCGGCGTGGTATGGAGGTGATCAGTTTGTGGAACTGTTGAGGTGGTATGGAAGCCCAGGTTTCTTTGACAGAGGTCTTCAGCTCATCTGCATTGTTTGGTCTCTTGTTTCTCATTTTCCTCTTGACAATAACCCATAGATTCTCTCTGGGGTTCAGGTCTGGTGGGTTTGCTGGCCAGTCAAGGACATCAACACCATGGCCATTTAACCAACTTTTGGTGCTTTTGGCAGTGTGGGGAGGTGCCAAAACGTACTGGAAAATGAAATCAGCATCTACAAAAAGCTGGTCAGCAGAAGGAACTACGAAGTGCTCCAAAAGTTCTTGGCAAACAGGTGCAGTGACTTTGGTTTTCAAAAAACACAATGGACCAACACCAGCAGATGACATTGCACCCCAAATCATCACAGACTGTGGAAACTTAACACTCGACTTCAAGCAAATTAGACGATGAGCTTCTCCACCCTTCCTCCAGATTCTATGACCTTGGTTTCCAAATGAGATACAAAACTTGCTCTCATCTGAAAACAGGACTTTGGACCACTGGGCAACAGTCCAATTCTTCATCTCCTTGAAATCTGTAACATTGGCTGAAAAATGTGGTGTGGTCTATAGGGTACCAATACATCATGCATAGCTAAAGCATTTATGTTCACATGACATCCACATAACATCCAGATTCACACGTACAAACATGTATTCATATACACCTTCCATCAGTGAGTGATAAATAAATACCCAGACCTGTATCATCATGTCATAATCCACCTTCAACATTGCTTCAGTTCCATTCCAAGTCTAAAACTCTAGTAAAATGCAGTGAATGTTTTAAAAGCAATTACAGAGGTAATCTCCATATTAGCATAAAACACATGCTTAAAACAGCGCTCATTCAACCATATCCAGACTGAAATTATAGACACTTTACTCCACATAATGTCATTTTCCACAAGGTTACACTTCCTGCTGTGTTCTTCTGGAGACGTGGTGAGAGAGAGAAAGAGACATTAGGAGAGAGATTAAGGAGGATGTGACGGTTTTAGAAGTGGGAACAAATATTCTAGATCAATTTGTTTAAATTTCCATTGTAAAAATTAGGTTAACAGACCCTTAAAGGGCTAGTTCACCCAGATAGCAAAATTATGTCATTAATAACTCACCCTCATGTTGTTTCAAAACCGCAAGACCTCCGTTTATCTTTGGAGCACAGTTTAAGATATTTTAGATTTAGTCTGAGAGCTCTCAGTCCCTCCATTGAAGCTCGTGAACGAGTCAGTCTATTGTTTGTTATCTGGCTCGGCTCGGTGTTCATCTTCACAGCAGTTCAGTCAGTGTACTGTTTGAGTACATTAATTACTCCGGGATATTGGTTTGTTTGAACTCAGAGGGAGTGTCAGCCACATTAAACCAGTTAACATCTTAAGTCATTTGTGGATTAATGCGTATTAGAGATGCGAAAAGTTTAAAACGATTCAGTTCGATTTGGTGAACTGAATGATTCGTTCGCGAACCGAATATCCAGACTGCTTTGATTTAAACTCTCTCTCACGACAGACACAGAAGAGAAGACAATGCTGAATAAAGTCGTAGTTTTTGCTATTTTTGGACAAAAATGTAATTTCAATTCTTCAAGAAATTCTAACTGACACTCTGATGTCACATGGACTACTTTGATGATGTTTTTCTTACCTTTCGTAACATGGACAGTATACCGTACACACAGCTTCAATGGAGGGACTGAGAGCTCTCGGACTAAATCTAAAATATCTTAAACTGTGTTCCAAAGATAAACTGAGGTCTTACGGGTTTGAAACAACATGAGGGTAAATTATTAATTACAGAAATTTGTTTGTGCATTAGTACTTTTTTAGTTGTTAAGTCTGTGAATGAAGGCAATGATGCCCTTCCTCCCCACAGTAAACAAGACTGTTTGGGGTTTTAAGACCCTGGTAAAAGAATCAAATAGACTTTACATCTAGTTTATTTCTTTTTGAAGAGCCCTGCAGCTGATGCCAGACTTTTCCAGAATGACATTTGGTGGAGTGTGCAATTAAGGAAACACCGAAACAATGGAGTTTCATTTCATTTAAAGCTGTAACCCCCCATAACTCAACAGCTGTAACCCCCCATAACTCATATGCCATGACATTATAAATCAACTCATTTTTCCCATAAAATTGTACATTTTCTCAGTTTAAACATTTGATATGCCATCTATGTTGTATTCTGAATAAAATATTGAAATTTGAAACTTTCAGATCATTGCATTCTGTTTTTATTCACAATTTGTACAGTGTCCCAACTTTTTTGGAATCGGGTTTATATATATATATATATACACACACTGTACAAACATTTAGATTAACTGAATTACACTAATTGTCAAAGACAAACCTGACAGCTAAATAAGTCTGTATTTTATCATCATATTCATAACCATATGAATCCATCCATCCTAATCAAAACAATAAAACCGCACTCAGTCTGCCTGACAGAGATAATATCTCTCTTCCCTGTGTCTCGCTGAGACAGGAGTTTCTCTTGAGATGTAGGTGAGAAGATTGCGAATTCCTTGAAGTGTCAGCTGGTGAGAGAATCTCTCCCCATAGAGAGCGAGAGACCCCACAGGAGAGCTTTGCCCCTAACCTACATCTTATCTATCAAACCACCAGAGAGACATAAAGCGCGACACACTCTGGGGGCAGGAAAACAAGAGAGATGACTGTTAAATCAGCACAGCTAGAGAGCTAAAAATCATATTCATGCATAATGAAGAACTATGAACAACAATCAATTCATTTGATATGGGGGGTATCTGTATTAAACTGTCATATAATAATAATTTACAGTTTAACTCTAAGTGTAGTTTTAAAAAATAGCAGTTATATGCCAGTAATTCACAGTACTGTGACAATGTTTTAGGTTTTAGAGGAGGGCATATGTCTGCTCATTTTATAACTTCCTATTTAGATAGATATAATATAGATATAATCGTATTTCATTAAGTGATACCTGTATAATGTTTACATATCAAGCTACCTAAAGTACCAAGATCAGGGTTTTTTTTACCTACCTTAAAATTTCCTGAAAACAACTACAGTAATACAGGAGACACAACTGAAAAACAGATGATGGATCAGAGTTCAGCATAAATGGCCAGTATCTGTACAGACTATGCACAGCATCATAAATACAAAGACAAATATAATGCGATGTTGCCATTTACATTTTTTCTTTGGTAAGGTAACAATTATCCAATTAACAATCAAATAAAAAACGTTAGCAAAAAAATACATATGTAAAACCAATGCACAGCTAACAATGAATTCATAAAGGCATTTCCAAATGCATGGAAAGAATTGAAAAAGCAAGTATTTATACAGGTAACTTTGAGACTTTGTTGTTGGAAACCAAGAGGACATTATGAGATTTTATGAGATTATTTGTAATAGAGCTAGTAGGACATTTATCTAGCTAAACATTTAAGTTGCATCCAAGAAAATAAGGGGACTCACATTCACACTCAATCATGAGCATATTCCAGGTATGTACACGTGCAAATCTTTTCATTCCAGACTGACTAGTTTGCTGTCACAAACTATGCTGATGCAAAATGAGGTCTGTCCATCTGTTGGACAAAATAATTCAGCAATGCTGACATTGTAAGTAACACTGAAGAGATGCTTAAACTCACTAAATGCACACAATGATCCAAACCATCAGGCAGGGGAATCGCAAACCTGCATTGCAAGAGAAGAAAACATGGAGTCTTAAGTTCATGATACATGGGGCAAGTTTTTGGGCAAGGTTGCTAGGCAACACAAAAGGAAGGTTTTTCAATACTGTGCCTGTTACAGCCACTGCCAAACCAGCTTTCAGATACGAGTCTGAGCTCAAAGTGCAAGCTCTGATTGAAAGCACCATTCACTGGTTCAAATATAGTCATTACCCGTTGCACTCTAACCAGACACACACAAATACACACATTCCCAAAATGAGCTACAAGGCTAAGAAGCTTTGTTTAAGTTATTACTCATGGGTATTCGACCACCCACAAATCCAGTTAATGGAACAGCTACAGTAGGGCTGATTTACTACCACCCAGACCACCAAATACTGGCCTCTTTTGCAGTGAGGAGTATGTGAGGAGGACCAGAAGGGGTGTGAGTAACAGCAGCATCATCCATTAACATGTACAGGGCCACACAGACCCCCCAGGTTCTTTCACAGTCACTGGGGATGAACACAGACAACATAATGATGCAACACTGGGGAGATTCTCTCTTCCATCACTCCCTACCAGTTTTTACTTCTTTTAGTAATAGTGTTTGCCATTTGTCAAAAATATCTCTTAAAATGAATATTCTGGCTTCAGTATCATTGGTTTGCACTGCTAGCCTAGGTTCTACAAGATTGCACAACTTTGCCACAAGACCTAAAACCCTGTGAAACTGATTTAAATGGCTTTATAGTAAATGCTTTTATGAATGGTAAGCTGCTTCTTGAAAATTCTTTAAAAAATGTCTGACAAGAGAAAGACTCACCACC
This sequence comes from Carassius gibelio, assembly GCF_023724105.1. Lineage (NCBI taxonomy): Eukaryota > Metazoa > Chordata > Actinopteri > Cypriniformes > Cyprinidae > Carassius > Carassius gibelio. Next base: position 11,013,650 of record NC_068380.1, on the reverse strand, counting down.
ACTTAGATGTTTGCATTTTTTAAAGAAGTAGGTTACTTGAAAATCCTCATGTCATCCCAAAATAAGTTTTTCCTCCTCAGAACACAAAAAAGCACTAAAAATAAATTAGATATTTCTTATACTACACTTTTATTTTACAGTGACATTATCACCATTATACAAAATCATAGAAAATCATGACAGAATTTCCGTTTTTTAATTCACTTTTAATCAAATTATTTTTGTGGTAATCAATATTATGCCTCAAATGCTGTTAATTGAGCTTAACTTGTACTCAACCCAGAATATTCCATGTCCTGCCATTGTCATTCATTATTTTCACTACAATGGCATCTAATTTTATTTTTGACTGAAGAGCAAGTGCAAAATCAACCAAACATTCAGTAATATCAAACATCAACATCACCATTTAACGAAAAGATGATGTTAAAGAAACACCGCTGCTTACCCAGGGTGAGCACACTGAAAATGTATGAGATGCAATGTGAAAGAGACTATGCTAGTCAGAGACACCATCCTAGTCCATCCCCTGGAGAATGTGCGTGTCTTGGGGAGATTGGGGAGCTCTGGGGTTCCTGGAAACCATCTAAAGCCTCATTCCTCCGCTCAATATCTTTTGTTACTTCTCCTGATTCCCCTTCAGCACTTCTGTCCCCCAGGGTCCATTGCTATTCACAAAACTCAGCCTCTCATTGGCTCCTGCTTGGTCACGGCCTGGATTTACCTGCTTTAACTTGAATCTGGTTTCTTTAACCTAGAATGCTGAGACTAGCTTCATTCCTGAAACATGCACTTTTACGCTCTGTGATATTGAGAAATGAAGAGAGGGCAAAAGGTGGAATAAATTTACAAGTATTAAACTAAAGGATGAGCCAGAACGTGATCCACATATGTTTTCATCACATGGCTAGCATTTGAGACATTTAATAAGTCTAATCATATGACACACTGTGTGATTTTCTGACTTGAAAATATTTAACAAATTAGTGAAATCTTATCACCACACAACCAAGTGGATCGCAAGTGTGTTTGTACAGTAAAATACAGTGGAAGTGGCCTTTTTTGAACAGGGTACCATTATGGTAAATGAAAAGATATGAAATACACCAGCACAAATTTGATAAGACTATAAAACAGAGTTATCACTGTACATGGGCAATAAAGGTGTGTGTAGGCCTGTTTTCTATTATACCTATACTGGGTGCATAACTGTAATATTGGCTGTTCTTTTCTCTGCATTGAAGCCAGAATCCTCCTACAACATTATTTGATTCACTCCATCTCTTCTATCCCAGCAGCCCTCACTGCAGATGTCCTCAGCTCATTGGGTGGAGTCAGATCAGTGTCAATCAAAGGGCTTTTAGAGGTAAGAAATAATAGAGTTACTGTTAGTTGGACCCCCATACATCCATTTAAGAGTGTGTTTCATTCAAATCTTTGAACTTTTTCTTCATTTGAAAGAGATATGATGCATAAGACAAAATATTTGTCAGACTTTCTGGAAGACATCCTTCATTTACATGCAGAACGAATTTCATAAACAAATCCACCAAAATAATCCCTATCCCTAAGACGCAACAGCATATTTTCTCTGTGATTCTACTGCATCATATTTTTGCTTCTCCTGCATTCTCGTCTTGCCTGCCGTCAGTCTTCCCATGCCATTTAACAGCAGAAGAGTCATTAACCAAACAGCAGGGTTGCTATGGGAACATCACACTGCCGCTCATGACCAGCCGGTTGAGATGAAATAAATATGGATGCCAACTGGGCTGCAGAAGTGTGTACCTGCAAATATTTATAAAAGTATTACAAATAGAGGGCAAAACACTTTTGCTGCAAAACGCTTATTTTCCTTTGTGCATATCTGTCCAAGCCCTCGGTTTCACTCAGTCTAAGTCTACGAGGAACCACCTTTTTTGCATCATGAATGGCAGGTGGATCACTGATGCAAATGATATAATGAGGAGCAGGTAAATGGATGGTGTGTTTAAATACTTTACAATTATATAGTACTGGTATCAAAAAGGTCTTGTTGATTGGTTGATGTTTAATAACTCGTAGAATCAAATATAAGTCAAATATAATAGTGACCCTTCCTAGAATAAATAGGCAGCTATATATGAATAAAAACCCATTTATTGTAAGGATAGTAAAAAACAAGATGTACTTCATATCAACTTAATCAAGCACAGCCAACGCCCCATTACCAACACACACACACACACACACACACACACTAGTGAATGAACAAAGTGCTTACAAACCACCATTTGCTCCTTCAAAAATTCAACTAGTAAACAAGCTGAAACATCAGCCTCAGGCGAGGAGAGTCCAAACATAAACCCCCACCCCACAACCCCCTTGGGCAGACTGCTAAAGCGGAATTCAGTCGTGTAGCAACCTAACAGTAGGAGGAAAGTGAAGGAATATTTCATAATGGAGCCCCACTGGTTATTAAAAAGAACCTTGAGAAGAACATTTAATAGTGGGGCTCGAAAGACTGCCAGGAGCACAATGTTAAAATTGTAGAGGATTATACTGTAGATGAAATACTGGCAGCCCACTTCAGCACGAATGAAAGAGAAAGAGAAAAAACACTTATGCACTTCAGTAGATGGTTTAAAGCAAGTAACTAGACACATTTTGTGCAAGTGCTCCACATAGTTTTCAACAAAACCCAAAGGGCCCTTGCCACAATTGTGATTTAAATACAGTAGAGAAAACATGATTGACAAGTTCTCAGAAGTGTGCTCAGGCAAACTGCACAGCACCGGTCGCTTCAAGCGAAAAATACGAGTCAGTCACAAGCACTTTAGCACCTGGAGAGAATCTACTTAAAGATGCTAAACACCACTCACTCAGAGTACACTGTCAGTTCATATCAAGAGCACACAAAAGCAATTATACTGTTGTGGAAATTACAACATATGACGTTCTAAATAAAGTAATAAATCATCACAGCTGTAGCTGTCGAGCTGTAGAGATACCAGTTATAACAGCAGCACTAGTGATTCACACGCTGGCACGTTTTGCTATCTGATTGTGAGGTCATGTTGATCATAACAAATGTGTTTTAGCCTACATTTATACCATCACCTGGTTAATGAGGCAAAGGGAAGTAATTATAGAGAACAATTCATTGGTTTATAGAAATGAGCCATACTCAGGAGAGACTCATCGTTTTTTCCCCTCTAGGCTTTTTCTTACCAGTTGAATCAATCCAAGGAAATGGATAGAATGTGACATTTTCAGGTCCTCGGTAGCATTACACCCAAATTAATATTAATGGCAGACATCATCTAAAGTCAGAGCAAATAGTGTCCCAAATATAATTCAGAGTCACACAACCTTCAGATCTGAATTAAGGTCAAAGACAATCAAGGGCGAGTAATGGATGCACAAGGCCCTGGAGCACCAGCCACCTCTCCTCGCTGGAAAAACAAGCTTAAGCTGATGGCTATGCAACAAAAATGCTGGTTATTAGCTGGTCAGCCAGCTAGCATGGACCACTTTGAGCTGGTATGATCACAGATGATGACAGAAGAAATCCTCAGGTTAAAACAAATTAAAAATGGTTTCAGTTATTAACAAAAGTACTCTTTGTAATCATGTTGGTTTTACTTGTGTTTTATACTATTTAAAAAATACCATTAAAAAAATAGTATTATACAATTAAATTGTAGTGTATTTCAAAATACACTAAATATTGTATATATTTTTTTAAACTTAAACTCGAAACTCAACCTTATGATCTTAAATCATTAGGTTTAGGAGTAGCTGCACAACATGGCATTTATAACCTCAACCAAACTTGACTTGACACAAAAAGTTCAAATGACCTAATATTTGTTGACCGTTGACACAGTCACGAGGGTCTGCTTTCCATCAGCAGGATGGAACCAGACAATAATGCACCATGACTAGATTCAAACACATCTCTCCATTCAAAACACTGACCCAAAGTGAAACCACATGAAGTACAAGCTGACGTTCCCTTTCCCATCATTAGTGAGTGTGGCCTTGATTTTGTGGCTTTAAAATCTTTTCCTTTAAGCAAGACAGAAGCTTGCTTTAACAAAACGCACTCTACATTCAGAATAACCTTTCAGTCTTTTATGTCGTATTAATTGTGGGAGTAGGTAGTCTTATGTACCTGTGAACTCTTTTTTCAGAAGTACAAATGCTTGTAAATAATACATTTCTACCAGGGTGAGGACCTCAGACCAAACAGACTGGTACTGAACCTTGATTGAACCAACAACGACATAAGCGACGTATGTTTGATCCAAGAAAAGTGGAGGGGGATGAAATGAAAAGGAAGCTGGTCGAATTACATGGCCTCTGATACACATAACCATGTCCATGTGTGTTTGTCTGGAGTGTGTTTTTCTACAGGGGCAGCTGTGGGAAATAAGAGCCAGGAGTGACTTATCACTACAGGAATGTAAGGAGACACAAGGGGATGGATGGAGGGCTGCTGAGAGAAAAGACAAGAAAAGAGCGGGAAAGGTGTGGAGAGCTTAAGTAACAGAACAACAGAAGAACCACTTAACGTTTTTATTCACACCTTCACTTTACAAGTTCTTTTCTTGCCGACTGTTGTCAAATGTCAAAGTCGTATGTGACTGTATTATTGTGAAATATTTAAAATAACTATTTTCTACTTTAAAAGATTCTCAGAATAAGAATAACGTTGAAAGTTGATGCAAAAATTTTAAACTCCGGTAGGTAACTTTTGATGCTCTAGCGGTTAATAAACAGAACTGCTAGCGTCTTGCGGAAGGACATCGTAGCCGGAACTACTTCTCTCTGTTTATGTCTATGAAGAATCACAAAGGTACTGGGTTTCTCCGCCGCGGTACCCCGAATCAATCTAAAATAGTCAGAATATAAACACTTATTATAGGTGCACCCTAGTGATTCAGGACAAGCTAAAAACACGGTTTGGAAAATGGATTCATGGTGTACTCGCTTATTATATATATTTTTCTACATTTTGAACACAAACAAAGTTACGGACCGCAGCTCTGATTGGTTGATTTTTTACCGGGAGCGCATGACTTTCTGCAAATGGCAATAGGACCACTGGGAGGAGCCAGAGGAGCTTGATTTTTTCACAGATTATCCGTCTCATATTCTACTGTCAGGACATAATGACAGGTTTAACAAATATATAAAAAAAATATATTTTTACAAAAGTTACCTACTGCAGCTTAAAATCATAAAATCATTTTCATTCCAAACCCACCTTTCAAGTCATTTTTCTCTCATTTTGGTTTCTACAAGCTGTTTTTTCAACAAAAGATTGTTTTAGAAGACTTGGACGTTTGCACACAGACCACGTTTAGGTTCTTTTGTGTCAGTTTTTCAAACTTGAAAAGTCCAGTGCCAATTACTGGCAATTACACGGAAAGCAGCGACCAAGACATCTCCTTTTGTGTTCCAAGAAAGGTTTCGAAATAAAAGGAGGGTTGAGTAAATGTTATCAGAATTTTTAATTTTCAGTTGAACCATTTCTCTAATAGCTTATTTAACCTCAGAATACATGATTTTGGCAGACAGCATCTGTACACGTGTTCACTTCTTCCCGAGTTGACAGCAGAAACAAAGCAGTTGAGGAACATGTCAATCAAACATCCTTCATTCAGCAGAACCAGCACAGAGCTAATATACATGTGTCAGTGTGCCTTCAGCTTGAGAAAGGGTGCTAATTATCACTGAATAGATGATGTAAGAACATTAAAGATTAATAAGACTTTATCAAACTTTAAGCAAATGTAATATTGGGTTTAATTGTTTTTCATCAGTAAGGCCGGACCCCATCACTTCTCCTCTCAGGGGAAGGTTGAACAGCTGTCTGCATCCTTAAGTTCACTGTTAATCAGACCGATAACCGCACTCCATTCCCTAGAGAACTGCTGTTACACTGCTTCTTTTACAATCTGCTCCTGTAGAATGAGTTAGCAAAAATACAGCTTTCCTGGGTCAATTTCACGGAGGCCCAAAAGTGAATGAAAAGACGACAAATAATTAGATCAACAATCTTCAAGGAAGTAATACACTGCACATTTTCTTAAATATATATTTTTTGTAATTCTCAAAGTGACATTAATTTACCTGAGAAGCTAAATTGTATAAGAAAATAAGAAAAAATGTGTCTTAAATTCAGTTTATTTTTCTTACAACATTTTTCAAAAATTATGAAATGGCTTTCCTGAAGCTCACAGACAGTAGAGCAAGATGCTATGTCAACGTCATGGGTTCGACTCCCAGGGAATCAGGAACTGGAAAATGCAATTCAAGTAACTTTGGATAAATGTGTCTGCCAAATGCATAAATATAGGATTTTTACTTTAAAATAAGGAATTAAGACAATTATCTGGGAATGTGTTCAAGAAAAAATTATTTAATTCCAGTCTGAGATAAGACTTTTCTTACCAAATTAGTTGTTTTCTTGTTTGAAGAAAAATTCTAATTCAAAGCTTTATTGTTATACATTGTTAGTTTAAATTGATCTTATTTTAAGGATGTTAACATTAAATACTAACAGGAAACTGAAACTGATGAAAAAGAAAAAAAAAAGCCATACCTTAGAAAGGGCATCTAAAAGTGAAAAATGTAACCGTAAACTCAGAAAAAAAGGTACAAAAACTGTACTGGGGCAGTTCCCTTTCAAAAGGTACTAATGTGCAATTTAGGAATTAATATACACTTTGGTATATTATTAATGTTCACTTTAATTACTAATATATATCTTTAGAGTATTAATATTTATAAATATTTTTAGAGTTAATGTGAGTTTATGGAAGGTGTTTGGGAGAGGTGCATTTGGCCAATTTGGCAGACGTGTAGGAAATAAAAAAAAAGCATACCCATTTTAATGACGAAGGCATGTAAGATGAATATTTCTCCTACAGAGGTCAAACACAATGCAAAGGAGAAAGTGAAAAGAGAGGAAAACCTGTTCCTTCTGATGCTACAGAGTAACAGTGCCCTCCACTGTAAGCTTGAAATAGAAGACACCAAATTCTTAGAAAATATACTTTCCCCTCCCAGATTTAGTTTTAAAATCAAGGTTTAAATTCAATTCAATTCATATTTATTTGTATAGTGCTTTTTTAAATACACATGGTTTCAAAGCAGCTTTACAGAAAATGTATGTCTACATTACAATTTACATTACAATTTAGAGTGATCAGTTATCAGAAGTAATGTTCATTTCACAAAAGAACAATTCAAGGTAATAGAATCATACAGTTAGCTAACATGAATTAATTTCATGTTTTTAAAATTGAAATAAAAAGTTTTTCCCACATTTGGTCTTTCCTTTTCTCAACAAAAAATCAATTAAGTATTAATATAAAAAGGTGCATGTGCATGCCACAGCTGAGCATTTAAGGTAACTCTTATGTAAAAATATTTCATGCAATATAAACAAAGCTTAAATATACAAACAATAAATCATGCACAGTCCCCTTGTTGTATGTTTATATAGTAATACAATGGCATACCAGCACAATATCATTATGCAAATAACATCACTGTGCAAACAATGTTATTTCACGCAGATGCTAGCATATAATGTGTACAAATAAAATATTAGCATAAATAAAGCCAAATGCATTATTACAATACTTTTAAAGAAAAATGCTGGGACAAAAAAGCAGTCTGCTTTTATATAAGCAACTAATTCACAGAGTGAATTTTCCACATGTCTATGATTATACTTCCACCCAGAACCAAATGTAAGCTCTGAGTCTGTGTCAATAAATTATAGAGAGTAACAAAGATGTTTTTGAAAACGCTCTGCTGTTGAGTGCCATTTAGTGTGTTTTACAACCGACCACATCTGCTCAAAGAGTGAAGCTAACGGTGATCTGTTTGCAGTGTGCACTTGACCTGCTGCGTCTGTGCTGCAGGGACATGCTGTCTGTTTTAACTACCCACGGAGGGAGGTGAAGCAAATGGAGACATGAGGTGAGATGGTGCATCCTTTTAGTAAATGAGATCAGGATCCTTTCCAGAAAGGTTCATTGCTGCTTTAAGTATCCCTGCATATCACACGTTAAAACATGAAATAAATAGAAAACACGGCCAATAAACACTTCAAGATGGACATGATCCATATCTAATAATGCTAACATGAGAGTCAAATGTTTTTGAAGCTATTCTGAAACCACTGACCTTTTATTTGACATGTTTGGGTGCCATTTTGAAAAGGGCAGACTTGACGGTAAGATCTTTGTGCATACACAAAAACTTCAAGTATTTACTGTAGCAGCACTGCTGTCATGTTTGAAACAATCCTCATGCTCGTAGGTTAAAAAAAAAAGGAACCAAGTACATATATCCCCAGGGAGCTTTTCCACACAACAACATCGAGAGAACACAATCTCCCAGAATAGCATGGCAAAGATCAGTCTTCCTGACAGCGCTGAAAAGACAAGCTCTGACCCAATCATACACACTGAAAAAACAGCATGGAGCAAACTGCTGTAAAACCCACACTCCCAAAATCACACGGCCAGACGTCTGTGACCATCGGGAGGTCATGGTCTAAACACAGCTCTATGGCTAAAGGGTGCGCTGTTTCATCAATACTGAATCACAGATCACCCCAGCGTCCATGACAGCAGCTAAAACCCCTTTTAATGGTCAGATGGACGGATATATATATCACACACAGAGCGTGACGGCCTTCAATTAGAGCTATTACTGGGCATCAGGGATCAATATGGTGTCTGCCATGAAGGACGGGGACAGAGAAAGGATGAATCTGAGAGAGTGTACAGTGCAAGAGATTGCCTTCAGGAAAGCCAACTTTGTCAAAAATCACATTACGATTAACATTTTTCATTGAAACATTTGGCAGATATCACTAACCTGTTTTGTGCAAAGTTATATGAAATGATGAGCTTAATATGGTTTGATATTGAAAAGTGTTTCTTTATTATTATTATTATTATTATTAAGCTTCAGATGCATCATTTACTTCCATTTCAAACTGTTTCACAAACACCAGCTATAAAGCACTTGCATCAAACTATCATGCAAGACTGGCATCTGAATGTAGCAATGAATTCAAGCACCAAAATGCAGGGTTTATGATAAACGGTCCAGCCGAAGCAGCCAAAATCTTTCCTTTTCTTTAGCCAATTAGCGCGATTTCTCTAAACCTGTCGCTAAGAAACGAGAAGAAAGAAAATAGCCTCGTTTAGCAATAAAGCCAGTCTCTTCCCTGGCTGCTAAATTAGCTTTGGGTGAAATAGAGCCAGAGCTATTAATCTTGTGCGGAATTAATCATTTCCGATGAGTAATTTGTACGTTGCACCCCGTCTGCAGGCTAATAGAAAGCAGGGTGGGGAATTAGAACAGACAGGCGAATATTAGCTGACGCCTCTAACGTGTATCCCATTTGGAAAAAGGCACTGACAAGGTGGCCATTAGTTTACATCTTTAAAACAAACAAAGACAAGCATTAGAGAATTAACTCTAATTACATGTTATGAAAAGGCTGCATTCGCTAAGAACTGTCAGTGGGTCCTGAGGCGCAAATTCACACTGCTGAGATTCAGACACTTGGGATGAACACCAATGGATTTAATTAAGTATAAAACCAACCTATGGCAACAAAAACCCATAGATAGTGTTTCTGTAAATACAATAGAAATTAAGAGATTGATCTTATATTTTTGTCCATTGAAGTCCCCAAACATTCATTCTATCATTCTTCACCCCCAAATGATGTATATCCATTGTGGCTTCTCTCTTATACAGTTATGCACATGTATACTCAAAAACAGAACTGATCATTGACAGCCTGATGATAGCTGTTTTTGAGTATGCATGTGTATAACTGTATAAGAGAGAAGCCACAATGAATCAAACATGAAATCAAGCATTCTAGCCAATCACTAATCTTTCAATTCGGCCAAGTCTGGTGTATCGTAAAGATAAACCAAGATCAAGAGGCAAGATCTTTAAATGATTTTGGTAGGGAAGCAGAAAAAAAAAATCTCTTTCATTTGAGAGTAAATCAGCGCTGTCAGTTTCCCCGGCACTATAAACACAGACATAGTGGCTCTAAGTAAATCAAAAATATTTCTCTGTAATAAGAGATCAGAAGAAACGGTCTCCTGTGATTTAAGCAAGCATTCAGTCACTCTAATTATAGCTGAGAAGTTATACCAGCACAGTCAGTTGTCTTTTTTTTCCACATCTGCACTGATGGGAAGTTGGGAACAAGAACCAATGAGTAACATTCAATTAACAAAGAAGATTAAAAATCTATAATGACTTTATCTGTCATTATACATTTATTATAAAATACAAATCACATCATCAGATGGGCAATTACATAAGTCTCATGTTGGACATGGTCACGTGACTGTGAATGGAATGGTATTAGGCGATTACAATCATATCTATATGAGTGTGTGCTCTTGTATGTTATCCCGGTGAGCAATGTAAGGGGAAGTCAAGCGAAAAATTGATACTCTCATGGTGGCATAAGAAGTTTAGATAGCAAATAATGAAAGTAATCACAGAGTACCTTAGGAAATATTACGGCAATAAAGATAATGAACACTACAGACTTCATATTGCAGCTGTGTAGTGTACATTCACAGCCAGTAATAGTATTTACATGGAGATGTGATGTAATTTCAGCGTTAATGTGCGTAGTTGATTTTTGCCTTTTGTTTTATGACAAATACAGGGTTGTGCGATTTTAATTTCCATCCAAATCTCATCTCTGCAATAGAGCTGCTATTTGACATCCCAATAGTGATTTTTTTTTTTTTTTTTGTATATTCAGTTCACTGAACAAACCAAGCATGCCGCATTTGTAAAGCAGCAGTCATTCTGAGATCAGTGTACCAGCTCTGAATCAATATAATCTCATCCAACCGGACATGATAGGCACAATATTCATGAAGCTAATTAATTCAGTTTCATTGTTTTTCTGATGTTTTCATGTGCAATCAAACCGGCCATTATGCTAATTCAGATAATTAAACATTTTGCCAAATCCCAACAGCCTTTCCCAACAGTAAATTGCATACAAGGGAAAAAAATATGTAAAACCCAGCTTTTCAATTGATCACCAAAATACTGTCATGACTGTTATCACCATGACTGTTTTCACCATTTGCATGGTCAACATGATCTGAGATATTAAAATTTTTATTTAAAAAATTTAATTTATGCATTTAGCAGACACTTTTATCCAAAGTGACTTACAGTGCATTCAGCCTATCAAGTTTTACTTATCATGTGTTCTCAGGGATAAACCTCCAACCCTGATAACGCAATGCTCTACCACTTGAGCTACAGGAACACTATAACACTAGACATGAATAAAAAGGTTGCAGGTTTGAACCCACAAAGCTTTTTACCCTAAGCTAAAACTGCTAAAAGGTAAATCTCTGGATTTACCCCTAAATGGTACATATTAGTACATTAAAAGGCAACATAAAACAACAGATAAATCGCTGCAACTTGTAGTCATGCATGAGGTGTGAAACAGTCCTAAAACATGATGGAGATTCAAGACATTCAGAACAAGGTGTCAGATAAGCCGGTGGAAATCATAGCACTGCAAACCAAGAACGCCCACACTTGATTTTCTAAATGAATACAAATCTAGTGTCAATTAATCCACCAGCATCAAATATTTGTAGAGCGTTACTAGAAGTGTATTCTCAGTCTTTTCCAAAAAGGTCTGACTTGAAAATCTCTCTCTCTGATGAAAAGCAGAGAGCATGTGAATAGGGGTGAGGTTGAGGAAGAAAGAGAGTAGGAAATACCACTCAGAATGTGCTGGAAGAGCTCTTCTCTCAGCTGGAGTCTGTCAGGGAAAGTGAAGACTCCCATGGAAACAGAGTTGATCAAGACCTTGCGGAAGGCTGGAACCCTCCAGGATTCTAATGGAACATGATGGAGTGGAATGTGAATGAGAATGGACTGCCAGTGATGGAACGGAACCGAAATAAATATTTCACACAATGCCTCTCTGCCGGGAACAAATATTGATGAGGAAACGCCGGAGCCATCAATAACCACTTTCCCTCAGAGGAGTCATTTAGCTTGACCCTGTGAATCTAAGCCATTTCATCCTCTGTAATAACAAGATTATGCCCCAAAGCACAAACACCATAATCTAATCTTTCCCATGAATTTTAAGTGTGAGAATGATGAGAAGTATGATGTGTTTTGAAATTGTTTGTTGAATCTGCTTCTCTGGGCTGCACCATTACATGGGCAGGCCCGACCTCTTATTCTTTCAAAGCTCTGACAGGAAAAATATCATTCCCGCCACCTTCAAGGCCAATTGATGTCTCGATCCTCAAGTGATATTATACACCACATGAGAGCTCTGAATTGAATTCTCACTGTCAAACCGCACAATACTCTTGTTTAAAGCACCCAGGCTGAATCAACTCGGCAGTGCTTTTCATAATGGCTCCATCTATTTATGTCAGGATTAATTATTTACATTTTGCATGAACCTGATGATTTCCTTCATTTAGACTCAGTCAGCTGTGTTAGCTGGGTGAAGGAACACAGGGGCCATGTAAACACTGCTAATAAATTAAGCTCTATTCCTCTGCCACATCGCATTTGCAGCAATTTGCCTCCGATTGTGTTTGTTTACGTTCCATCTGGATGAAAAGGAATAAGCGAGAAACTCTTACACTGGCGAATCCTTAGAACTAATGAATTCTATTTCAGCGCCCTCTTCACGCACCCCCTTCCACCTCCCTCTCTTTTTTCCAAAATCTGGCCTGCTGAAAGAGAAACCTCTTTTATGACTACATCTATAGTGCACTGTAAAAAATATCCCATTAAATTTATGCTTACAAATCTGGCAGCTGTGGAAATTCACTGTGACAATATTTCTGGTATTACATTGGTGCCTCTATATTTTACAGCTTATAAAAAATAGCCAATATTCATATATAGTTAGTACACAGGGTCATGCAAACAAAGACAAAACATTATCAGGGTAACACACAACACTAAAATAATGCAGTAAACATTAATAACCAGAAAATGTAATACAAATTATTGATGACTTTAAAAATACTGTAAAATGTATGGTTTTTGGAAGTAGTGTGATACTAACCATACATATGGTTAGTATCACACTACTTCAAAAACCATACATTTTACAGTATTTTTACAGTAAAATTACATATAATGCGATTTTAAACCTTTTTATTGTTTTAATACTGTTTTTTTCTGTGGATATACAGTCTGTTTCACACTGAAAGCGTAAACTGAAAGAATTTATTCAGCATAATAAATTGCAGATATTGCATACAATCTATACTATTTTGTCTAAATGAATTCAATAAAACGCTACAATTATAAAGTATAATTTTTGAGATTTACTAAAGATAACATTAAATGTTTTTTAACAATAATAGTAATGCATATGTAAAAATAGGGGAAATAAGCATGAACAATAAAACTACTGTCCAAAATAATAATAATAATATAGGCCAATAACCAATATTTTCTAAAACCTATTAAATGGAAGAAAAAATCAATAACTCTGAAATAGGCCTAGAACTAATATGGTATGGATATATCCGTGAATCATGTATCCCTACCTATGCCGCCCTTATTTTTCACTATGACTTTGGAGAAAAGGCCCGTACAGCTCATTTTCACCAACATGCAATCACACAAACCCTTCTCAGCTTATACACACATTAAACAAACAAATTCATGGGCAGAAACTGCACTCACTCACTCACTCACTCACTCACTCACTCACTCACTCACACATGCAATCAGTAGAAGAACCATGATTAGCTTTCAAAAGCAACTGATTAGAGTCATGACACTGAAAAGGCTTGGAGTAGGGAAAAAAGCATTCCAGGTCTTTCAACCCTGGGTTTAAGCTTATCTGATTTTTCAAAACCAGGCAAAATGGCTCACTTCATCTGAACAGAAAAATCTATAGGTGGGCCAGCACTCGAGATGTCAGCTTGAGTTTCTGAGAAGAGGACATAAAAACATTGATTGGCAGCAGACAACACATAGAAACAGCTTGTACATTTAAACCCAGAGAGGAGGCCTTTAAACAAGAGCATAACAGCACGAACAGTTCACTTGTAACACAGAAAGGTCAAAACCGAAACGACTGAAAAGGAAAAGGAAAGAGGAGACAAAAGGAGGGCCATAAATGAAACACAAAGATGTTTTGACAGGGCTAATCAGTGCCGAGCCAAGAGTTCACATTTGTCACGAAGATGAACTCCTCAGACTGTTTTACACAGAAAACCCTTAGAGTAGTGAGGAGCTCTCCTGGATAGAGACTGCTCTAAATCTTTCAACACATTTACTATGGCCAAGAGTGAAATTCAATCCTCTGCTGGAAACAGTGTGACCTGGGATGTCTGTGTAGTGCGTTTACCTTAACCTTTGCAGAATTGTAATTACATTGAGACTAAGAGAACTTTTGTAAAAAGGTTAGCTTTTATTTACCAAACTAAATAAAACATTCTCAGTTTGTGGCACAAGCACACGATTGGTTGCCCCCGCCCCCCCCCCCCACCCCCAAATTTAATTGCTACAACATGGGATTAATTGTTTTTTATTTTATTATTGTTTATAGCTATATGGTTAAAAAAAACACCCGTTCTTTTTCTCCTGTATTACTTGAGATTTGAATTTTTGAAATGTTTTAATGATTCATTGCTATTCTTAATCGAAAAGCACAGCAATAAAACAGTAGGGTACAATGACAAACTGTAGCTTATATAACATTTATTAACAAAAATGAATAGACGAGGCATGGAATACACCACATGCTGTTTTATATATCTACTACTAAATTACAGAACATTTAGCAAACACTGAGGAATCAAAAATAACATTAAATTAAATTAAAAGTAAGTGTAACATGAGGTAAACACCAAAGAAAACAGGTTTATCAAAATAGGTTGAAACACAAATATTGGAAAACAATTTTTAATTAGCGATGCACAAAATATTTGGCTGTAAAAGAAAGAGAAAGAAAGAAAGAAAGAAAAAACTATCCGAATTTTCAGCTTAGACCGAAAGTAAAATTTTACTAGAACATGAGATTAATGAAAGTCAGTAGGGTTCAGTGTTGTTTTGGAAAGCATTATTGTAATGAAAATGTGAGGTACAGACCACTGCCATGGACACACATGCACAACAGAACAAATGCAAGAACCTGAGCTTTGATCCAAAGCCAATGTACAGCCCGACTGAATCCGATATATAATTCATCACAGAACTGAGAGGTGGAACACACAGCGAGAAACAATGAGAAAGAGAAAGCGCACACTTGAGACCAATCCTACTTTGCTATGCTGGCCCTGTCTACAGCTCCATTATTACCTGATACCGGTCAGGTCATTTGATGTGGTCACAGCACTCCATGAGCATCAAAGCACTGCTAAAACCAGCCATCATTCAAACAACCTCAATATCACAGCAGTCATTCCACGGGTTAAAGGAGACTTTACACACACAGAGAGAGGAGAGACGTACAGTATGGGTGCTCAAAATAAAAATACAGCAGCTACTAAATGCAAATAGGATGGGGCTGCTCTGGTTTCAAATTTCTTTAAATTTAACTGACCAAAGAACAAAATATAATGGCTATATCTGAATAACCCAAACAAGGATCTTCTTCCAAATCACATGATTTGAGTAGTCAACTAACATAGTTTTTCAAAGGCCAATACTGACGCTCATGTCAAGTGAATCCAGATACAAAAATAATGAACTGGCAATAAATGGAAACAAATACGTAATATTTACCCAAATGTTTTCACCGATAAAGTGCTTTAACATTCAGCACTACTTTGCCAAGACTGGCTTGCTTTATAAAGATGCGCTGCATTCACTAGAAACTCTCTCCAGAGAAAATTACTGGGGAAAAACAAACGATCAACATTTTGCATCAATCCCAGACATGCTGTATCTATCCGTGTGGAGTAAGCAAGAAGAATGTTCAAGAGAAGGTGAAGACACAGGCACTCCAACACAAACAGCCCCTCAGAGCAACAGAGAGCATCTTTACACAGCATTGACATAGCAAGTTAAAAAGAGGAGACATGAGACACAGACACAGAGCAGTAAACACAGGAAAGAGAGGAAGGGGAGGTAAAGTGAAGTGGTATGCTGGGTTTAATGAGGAGGAGGAAGGAAGAGAAATAGAGCCTACTGAAAATACACCTTCATCTGTCTGCCTGCCCACTGTGGTTTCAGAAAGAGCTCAAAGAATAATACTGAATGATAAGAGGAGGGGAGAGGAGATGTGGCCATACTGGATGGGAATTTAAACAACCTGCTGTGATATAGAATTTTCAGCTGTGGAAATCTGAAGCAGCCTATTTCATGTCCTCCATCCCTGCTGTGAGGAGCCAGAAGTTGATTTATCTAAGCTTATTATTATTGATTATGTAGCAGGAAGCAGGGATAAATGTAACACTTGTTTTTTGCTCGTTTATTCAGAAAATGCTTAGCCTAAAGCTTTCAAACTTTACAAAACATGAGACAGAGAACTCATGGTGTGACTGAAGAGAGTCCACAGATTGCTGGGATTCACAGTGATTTTGGGCAGGATGATCCATATAAGGAGACCCATATAAAGAGAATTAAAAATGGGGTGAATATGTGTGTGTACATAAGGTAATGAGAGTGACAGAGAAAAAGAAACAGTGAGGGCCACAAAATCCTTCAGCACCCCCATTAAAAGCCTGTGCATGAGTATGGAAATGAACCAGTGTTAATTTTGACACGAAATTTTAATTTAGTTTTAGTCTTAGTCTTTTGACTATAATTCTTTTTAGTTTTAGTCAAGTTTTAGTCATCTGATTTGTTTTAATTTTAGTCTTATTTTAGTCGACTAAAATTGCTTGGTATTTTAGTCGACTAAAATAAGACTAAAATCAATAACAGATTTACTAGACATTTTTTTACAGCTGGTATAGGAAACAAACTTAACCAAAATATATAAAACACAAATTCAACTTTATTTCAACACAACTGTGTCTTTATTTCGATTCAAAAGCTTTTATGCAGCAACAAACACTGTCATGATAATGTAAACAATAACTAGCTGCCAATTGACCATCAATAAAAGAAAAATAAAGTTAGGTCCAGGACCTTAAAGCTTACAGCTGAGCTGAACAATAAGTGCATACATTTAAAGTAAATATTTAATAAGTTGGCAGCTAGGTGGATAAAAAAAGTAACAAGATTTTATAAGGTATTCATTTGTCTAGCAATATTGTATGTTTTAAATACTACAATATTGCTAGATTTGTATGTATAATGATAGGATGTGAACATTCATGTTTCACATGACTAATATAGAAATATTTGTGATATTGTCAACAAGTAGAACATTATAAAATATACTAAACATTAGTATTAATCAAATGTATTTATCATGATATTACGTATTAGTATTGTGCTCGCATCTAATTTGAAGAAGGGGCTATTTTACTTTTCAGTTCGTAATATTTAATGCTACAACATCTACGCACTGCACTATTCCAATTTTGCTTAGCTCAATAAACAAAAGAACATCGTTGTAAAATTACATTTGAGAAAATGTCCGGGTGGCTCGTCTGTAAATGTCTTTTCAAATTGGTTGTGTTCTTGCCACGAATGAGCGCTCTGCGTGCTTTACACTTTGTTTTGTTTTGTTCGTCGTCAAACGTGAAGTGAGCTGTGGACATTTTGTCGCTCTTTTAGACAGTAGGGACTTTAAGCAACAGCTGCGAATGGAACGGCTACAGCGACCGGAAGTTTGCCGTCACACCGCTGTAGCCAAGAACGTAAAAGTCACTAAGCAACGGTAAAACAGAACAGCGCAACGCAGCATTAATTCATTTATTGAGATCCAAAAAAATATATAATTTAAAAAAGCAAGAGAAGGATTGCTTTTGGCGTTAAATGACAATCTTTTGTCAGAAGAGGAGTTTTTAATATTGTATGATGTAAATAAGTCTAAAAACATAACATTTATTTACCTAACCTCTCACGTTGTAGCGACTCCGGCAAATCAGCTGTTCTCCCGTAGTAGACCGTTAAATTAGAACGTCACAAAGTAGCAGTTAAATTCGCGCAGGCGCAATACAACGCCAGAATGGCGTTGCCGTTCCACCAGAGGCTGTTGCTTAAAGTCCCTATCACCTCTTCGAATGCCGTCTTCCCGGGAGCTCATAAAAACTGAAAACCTTCGCTTCACGTCTGAATAAGTCAGGCTCTGATTGGTTCTCTTCTCTCATGCAGTCTGTTCTGTTTTGCCGGTTCTTTTGCTCATTCCTCGCATCTCTCCCGTCTGCTGATTTGATTTTCGTCACAGTCTATTTTCGTCTCGTCCTTTATTCGTTGACGATAATGTCAATCAATTTAGTCATAGTTTTAGTCTCCATCAGTGCCTTCTATTTTAGTTTTCGTTTCGTTTTCGTCGGCAAAAATATATTCGTGACGAAAATAATGACGAAAATATTTAGTCAACGAAATTAACACTGAAATGAACGGTTCATTGACTTTCTGATGGTCAACTCCTCAATCCAAGACAAACTCCATTTTTGCCAAGACAAGCAGGCCGGAAAAACCCCTGCTTTCAGCTCGAAAACCAAAAGCTACTGCATTCTAAAGTGGCAATAAAGTGCTGTTCTAATTCCATTCATGTTCAGAGATATTTTTTGTCAAACTGTATAATCCAATCACACCGCCTAATTGCATTTGCATTTATTTTCTTGGCAGGTGATTACCAAAGCAACCTACATGTTATGTTGTGGAAAGTGCATATGTTATAAATACAGCAGTCAAGTCTTTATTTTCAATTCTTCCACGTGTGCTGAGGCTGAGGTTCAGAGTTCAGTGGTGCATGGGGAAAAAGAGGTGAGAGAGGCACCCACGTTCTTCTCAGCTGCTCTCACTATGCGTTGAAGGGTCTTCCGGCAGGATGCGTTGTAGGTGCCATACCACACAGTGATGCAGCTCATCAGAATGCTGTCAATGGTGCCTCTGTAGAAGGTACACATGATGGGGGCTGGGGCGCTCCTCAGTTTGTATAGCAAGTGTAGACGCTGCTGTGCTTTCTTGACCAGTGATGCAGTGTTATTGGTCCAGGAGACGTCCTCTGTGAGGTGCACACCCAGGGACTTTGTGCTGCTCACTCTCTCCACAGTTGCACCATTGATGGTCAGAGGAGCATGCTGAGTGTCCCCTCTCCTGAATTCAGCAACAGTCTCATTAGTCTTCTGCCCGTTCAGAGACAGATTGTTGTCACTGCACCACCCAGCAAGGCGGCTCACCTTGCTCCTGTAGTTTGTCTCATTTCTGTTGCTAATGAGACCCACCACAGTCATGTCATCCGCAAACTTAATAAAGAGGTTGGAGCTGTGTGACTGTGTGCAGTCATTGGTCAGCAGAGTGAAGAGGAGGGGGCTCAGCACACATCCTTGGGGTGCCCCAGTGTTCAGTGTGATGTTGCTGGATGTGTTGCTGACGACCCTTACTGCCTGAGGTATTCCAGTTAGAAAGTCCAACAGCCAGTTGCACAGCGAAGTGTTGACCCCCAGCTGGACCAGTATAATGAGCTGTTCAGGGATGATTGTGTTGAATGCTGTTTTTTGTTTTTTTTCTCTCTGTTCTTTTAGATGTGAGTGCTGGAGCGGTTCGACTGATGTGCAAACTGGAAGGGGTCTGTGGGGGGGGGGGGGGGTAAACGTGATGTGGTATGACTAGCCGTTCAAAGCACTTCATGAGAACAAGGGTAATTGCAACTGGACAGTCATTGAAGCAGGATGGAGATGGCTTCTTCAGGACTGGAATGATGGTTGTAGCTTTGAAGCATGTGGAAACAAAAACCTGACTAAATGTTGACCTAAATAAATTAGCGGCAACGAAAGCTGGCGGTGTTGTCACCTCGTGTCAGACCAAAAACATGCGCTGGAACACACCACACAGACTACAGCTGGCAGCAAACTAATACGTGCATTCTGCACATGCCTGAGATGAATGAGCTGTTCATATTAGCAGCTATTAATAGTATACAGTTGTTATTCAAAAGGAGATATACTAAATGTAAACAAAGCAGTGCTTGCTTAACATTTTGAATATCAGTAAAATTAATAACTTTGATCATTTTAAGCGGCTCATGTTGTTTTGAAAACATTTGCGTATTAGAATGGTTGGGAAAGATCACCTAACATTTAAACAGCCTTGTCTATCTGTACCGCCTTAATTCACATGTTTGTTTTCATCACTTTTGCTTTAATTATCATTCGCTAAACTAAACATCCATGTTGAATCAGACAAACTGCCGCTGATGTGAGCCCAACAAGAGCCGACGTGTGGAACACACCAAACAAACTAGATCTGGAGAAATTTAGCATTGCATCACTAGCTCACTGATGGATCCTCTGCAGTGAATGGATGCCATGAGAATCAAAACAGGTTGTGAAGCAAATAGCTGCATGTTTGTCATAAACACATTCATTCTTAAGATGTTTTATCTTCAAAAAATTGCTTCTGGCTAAAAAATTTGTCCGCAGTATTGCTTCCTCCAAATGAAACAAAATGTAGAGTGCAAACAATGGCAGAATTTTAATTTTGGGGTGAACTAATAAGATACAACAGACATTGAGAAGAATCAACGCACATCAAATTCAGAAAAATATGTTCATCCACAACCTCAAATCCTGAGTATGTTTACGTCCATTACAGCAAAGAATTAGATATCTCACCAACCTGTATGAAAGGGTCTTCAGCAGGTGGTTTGCAACAGTAAGGGATCCTCCAATTATTGTTTGCTCTAAACCTAATTGTGAAAAAAGAAAAACATATCAAACAAAAATAACAAAAATATCTAAATCTTCCACTGTGCCACTTACATCAAATATAGACATATCAAATAAAATATTATAAACTTAAAAAAGGCATATGACATTGTTCATTAGCAATGATTATTAATGACTAAATGTATTTGCAATATTTGCATCATAAGTGTGTACTATGAATATACAGTAGTAGGCCTGCTATATGCATGTTACCCGAAGCCAGATCTAAAATGCACCCGGCTCCAGAAGGCTTAAGACGAGCCATACAAATTAGTTTGGTCGATTCCTTTAACAATTCTTTTTTAGTTTATATTAAGAGATCACTGCTATTCTGCATATTGAGTTAATATCATGGAAAACCAAGCCTATCCCAAACACAAGTTACTAGAGCAGCGTTTTAAGTGCTGTTGTCGTTAACGCATATCGACGAGTGAACAGTACCATCCAGGGGCCAAGTGTGTAACTGCATCTGATCAGTGCAATCTGCTCAGCGCAAAAATTTGAGAATGAAAAACATCGAATCCTTTTCTTAAACCCCACACCTCATCTTTAATTCAGAGCCCACCTGTTTGGTTTTTACGTTACACTTCTGTCTGAGGTGCTCCGACAAATCTTCAGCAATGCTGCTGCAGGTAATCTAATAATATTCAGGAACTGAGTGTGAGTCGCGTGCTTCCACCAGATTTCTACTTCCGCTGACATGCGCGAGGTTAACATGAAATCTATTAAGATAGGCTAGTGACAATGCCCCTGAATTTTCGAGATACCCCTACCGGAGGTAGAACTAAACCCAACAATGTTTTTCCTCATCTCTAAGGTCTCCCATATATGAAATGGATTCTTGGCTAAAAATATTTTACTGCTAAGATTGTTAAATTAACAGATATTGTTATACACCACAAAACCAATAAAGGACTAAAATATAGCCTGTCCGTATGGGAGTTAAGGCTTATAAACTAATGCAGATCAATCACACAAGCTCTGAGAGCTTTGAAACTTGGCATGTTTGTAGTCAGGAAGTTGATTTAACTACTAGAAAAGACTGGATGTGAATATCTTGATGTATGGAATAAATAGAGACATGTAAACACATATCTAAAATAAGCGGACATGCACAAATTTAATATCTATGCAGAATGTTTTCATTTACTTTGTACTTGCTTTGCCTGGCATTATCATAGAAACACATATGATGGCTTGTTGGAAAGGTGGGGTTGTGCTGAATCCAGCAATACCAAATATGTAAATATATAATAAAAGAGAAGTGTTCTGTGACTCAATGTATGATGTGTCCAAAATGAATGAAAATGGAACACTGACATAATTGAGTCCAAACCCATTCATTATCAGTGGTGAGAAGAATGTTGAGAAATTCAAATATAACAGACATCAAAAAAAATTTAATATGGCACCTTGTACTATATGGAAACAAATATTGAAATCGAAAGATAACACCTTACCATAGCACAAACAGGAGACCAGGAGTTTTAACTTAATGAACTTTTTAATAAAACTATAACTTAACTTCACACAATACAACTTAAATTACTGTCTTAAAAAAAACAAATGGCAATCTAACTAAAGAAACAAACACTCTTTGGGGAAATGAGCCCTGTCTTCTCAGGCTGTTTAGTTTGTTTTCTAGCAGCAACCATTTGGAACATCAACTGCTTTTGGTAACCATTGGAGAAGGGTCTGGCTGCAGACTTGCACTTGCACTCTCAGACACTTGTGCTTCTGCTAGCGACGTCACTTGCAGTCTTTATTTTTTTATTTTGTTCTATTTATTGATAACTTTTTGTTTGAATTTCCCAACATTTTATAACAGTTGCCATGTGGCAAAGACAAGAAAAAATAAACTAAATTACAATGTCAATTGCAATCGCTACTTGCACTCTCTTCTACCTGTGACATCACTTGCAATCAACACAAATCTTGCATGTTGCCAGTTGTGATTAAACGATTAAAACTAATTTAGTACTATAACGTACAGGGTCCTGCAAGAAAAAGACAAGCACAGACCTTGGCCACAGAACAGCAGAATATGAACGCAATGCACAAAGTCTTTCGTTAAGCATTTTCCTCCTGTAGAAAAAAACTAACACTTAATGTGGCATAATGTATTCAGACACATTAAGTTCAACTAAAAGACCAAATTCGATATATAGTTATTATTCAATGTACTACAAGGCACGCAGATGGCTATGAACACAATGTGCAAACTTTGTCCTCCCATACAACATAACGCTTAATGTGGACTAATAACAGACTAAGATGATAAAGACAATTTAGTAGGCCTAGCCTAGCCTATATGTATTGTTGTTGACTAAGTATATACAGACAAGCAAATATGAACGGGCATTATGCATTAAGTGATTTTAAAAGGATCAACTCCATACAGGCAAGCAGACGAGTACAGAACGAAGTGCGTTAAATTGTACATTAAACGTTTTCCTCCTGTAGAAAATCATTATAAATAAAACACATAATGCAGGTTAATGGTCAAAGACAGTGATATAAACAAGCTGTAGACAGTTTATTCCAATGGAAAAATGCTTGATGTGAAACTTTGCGTGTTGCGTTTATTCTGGGCTCACCTGCTTGCCTGTACATATTAGTTTTGTATTTTAATAAAGTAGAGAAGCATTGAGTTTGGCCTTTCTCATCTATGTCCATTATGCCACATTTTGCGGTATGGGAGGAAAATACTATATACATATTCCGTATATTAATGAACTGTACATTTAATTTGATATTTTAATAGCATCTTAACATATTAAGCCATGTTAAGTGTTTTTTTTCTACGCTTAGCTAGAGACTTTGCACAAATGTTCATATTCTGGTGTTCTGGCCATGGATTTGCCAGTCTTGTCTTTTTCTTGCAGGACCATGTACGTTATAGTACTAAATTAGTTTTAATAATTGAATCACCACCACAGTGTCTTGTCTCCATTGGCAACATGCAGGATTTGTGTTGATCGCAAGTGACGTCACAGGTAGCGGAGAGTTCAAGTAGCAATTGCAAGTGGCATTGTAATTTAGTTTCTTTTTTCTTGTCTTCACCACCTGGCTTTATAAAATGTTGGGAAATTCAAACGAAAAGTAATAAAAAAAATAAACAAAATAAAAAATAAAGACTGCAAGTGATGTCACTAGCGGAAGTGCAAATGTCTGAGTGTGCAAGTCTGAGAGTGCAAGTACAAGCCTGCAGCCAGACCCTCTTGAAACATTTTGGGGTCAACCCCCCATGATGTTACAACTGCAACACACCACTCGTCCACATTGTCATCAGTGACAAAGTGGGTCATATTTGGACAGTCAGGGCAAGAGCAAAACCCTGTGCAGGTCAAGCCCACGGAAAGACACTGGCATTTGGTGGCATCGGCACAGTTTCTGTCTTTACAGTAGAGGTGGGTGAGGTCTCTAACTCCTTTAGGTGCTGGTGCCTTCTGGAACATCACAGATTAAATGCAGCCACCTTCTCTGAGCCTCCATCCTCTACCAACTGGGTTCCAGAGAAGAGGTTTGGCCAGGTGGCTGTGATGCCACACTGCTGTTTGGTACACGGCTCTCAGCACATGTTGCTGGAAGCCATCTTCTGTTGGGGGTAGATTTGCTGCTGACACCTCAGCTCATCCAGGTTGGTGCAAGTATGCCCATCTTGGTGCCTCTTCTTTGTCTTTCAAGATCTTTGATTGAGTGTTGGTGGTCATATCTATCAAAAACTATAACGACACAGCTGTTACCTTCCTTTCCCATTAAAGTTGCGATCTTTTTCCAGACACACTCAACCAGGTCATTGAACGTTTGAAAGGCTGAATCATTGAGACTTTGAAGAAGATCCATGCCATCAATGACATATGCTGATGGTTCTTTTACACTTGGCAGCTGCTGTTGTCTTCTTTATGCTTCCATCATCAAAAAACAAAGAGGGTGAGACAAAATCATGTTTAATCTGAGATACGAGATTTTTATGACTTGGGAGCGGGGAGATACGAGGTTATGCACTCATTGATAAGAATGATACAGACACAGACGTCGCTGCTGCCAGCAGAGTTCATCAAAGTCTGCGGTCGTGTCGAGCCTTTTGACAAGAGATAAGGCTTTAAGGGGTAACTAAACCCCTGGTCAGAGCCCTAACTCCACCCACTGGCAATATTTGAAAAATGCTGAAAAGTGGGCAGAGCACAGTGGAGATAGAGGGGACAAACCAAGGGCAGGGCTGAGCCGGTGGGGCGTGAACCTGAGACCCTCAGTGACAGATTAATTGACAGCTGCTGTTAGAGTCGCTAAAATGGAGAGTGACTCTAGTGACGCAAGTAGTTTTGCAATAGAGCGTTCATTTGAAGAAGAGGACTTTTCTCCCAAACCTTCACCTGAAGTGGAGGATGTCGAGGTGTCTGAGGACACAGGGCCAGGGCCTGAGCCATATCAATTCAAGCCACTGGCTCAAACTGCGGTCTTAACTCCCGGATTCTGAGTGCCAACTTTGAGTCAGTAAAATAATAATAAAAACAATAATTTAATGCTGGTATCCAAAACATTTAATTCAATACAAGTAGAATTAGAAATTAGATACATTTTAAAACTTCAATGCACATGTATAATAAGCCTAGTAATAATAACCCTAGTACTATCGATCATAACATACTTCTACAGAGACTTGAAAACTGGGTTGGGCTTTCTGGGATGGTACTCAAATGGTTCAGGTCATACTTAGAAGGGAGAGGCTATTATGTGAGACTAGGAGAGCATAAGTCTGAGTGGACGTCCATGACATGTGGAGTGCCACAAGGGTCAATTCTTGCACCGCTTGTTTAGCCTGTATATGCTTCCACTAAGTCAAATAATGAGAAAGAACCAAATTGCCTATCAAAGCTATGCTGATGATACCCAGATTTACCTAGCCTTATCTCCAAATTACTACAGCCCAATAGGAGGATCTTTGATGACATCTTTGTACGTATACGCGAGTGGTTGTGTGGCAACAAAACAAACAGTATGGCGGGCTGTAAAGACGCAACGAGCACTTTCAAGTGAGTTAAGGCCCGTTCACACCAAGCACGATAACTATAAAGATAACTATAAAGATAACGATATTAGCGTCCACACCAGCGAACGATATTGTCTGTGTATTTTAAGTGGACGCGGCACGTCTGCTGCTTTAAATTCTCGAGCTGATTACAGCAGGATTGATTCTGATTGGTTGGCAATGTTTTATCGTTAATCAGGGGGAAAAAATCGTTCTGAAAGTGATTCCAACGATATAGTTTCTCTGTGCCTTTATAGTTATAGTTATGGTGTGGACTCTGCTATTCTTTAATATTGAGAAAGATTTTTAGAACTATATCTTTATCGTTATCTTTATAGTTATCGTGCTTGGTGTGAACAGGCCTTTAGCGGGCAAAATCCTGAATATATAAGCACTTTAACATCTGAAGACCGGAGGAGGTTTGGAGAGAAGCTCAAAATTTTTATTGGTGACAAAATCGAAGCTATTCAAAGCCCATATGAGATCTGGGATGACAAAAAACGTTGGTCCGACTCGCCCGTGTCTTGGCCACCAATCTGCTGGGGAGACATTTATTCTTATTTAATAGAAACCCCTGGACCCTTCACTCATGAAAGATTAAAGGCTTTCAAAAGTCTGAAGGCCTATGATTATTTTGTTTCTCGAAAAGTTGGGCCAGTCTTTTCTGCCAAACAGAAAGCAGTGATCATGCTAAAAGCAGAGGTTAGACCTGGCCAAGCAGAGTCACAGCATGATTCGCATCTCCCGTGGGTGATCGCCAAAGAGAACAGCGAAATAATCACTGCTCACTGCGACTGCAAAGCCGGGTAAGTCTTCATTGATCAGTGTTCTTATTTACTTATTTATTTACTGAAAATGTAGTGACTGTTGTACCAATTCAATTGTTTTCAGTGTGAGACTTTCAATGGCGTCTGTACTAATGGTGAAAAATTGTATATCACAGCTTACACATTTCTCCTTCTTTCAAATCCAGTCTTGGAGAAACATGCAGTCGTGTAGCAGCTTTAATGTTTAAAGTAGAAGCAGCTGTCAGGATAGGACTCACAAATGCTGCATGTACTAGTGAGGCTTGCAGCAAAGCACAGCTACAGAATGATGTGAGGAACATAGTCTGGGTGCTGTGGATTGCGGTTTGGGACACCTGAATCATAAAGCGAAAACATATGACTCGGTTGATTTGACTCAGTTTTATTTATTTTTATTCAATCTTCTATAAATACATAGTCACTAAGACTTACCATGAACAAAATGTGCCTCACAAACTCGATCCGAAGCTGCAGGCTTTCTTCGGAACGTCCAGGTTCAATCGCCTAATTGCACGCAACCATTTCTTTCATTTTTCGCTATCCTTTTCGGAGGGAATTCGAAAAAACTTTTTATCAGGCCCCCAACTAACCGTACAATCGACCACACAGCAAGAGTGAACCATCCTCTTCTCTAAATCCTCCTCCAAACGTGCAAAACAATCAAATTACAGGTATCTAGCAGTGTTTCCTGCCACACGATTCCCATGATGCAACGCGACAAACATAAACAATGACGTCACAAAAGATCCGCCTATTGACTCCCTCTGCCAATGCATTGATAAAATTAATAGTTGGGTGTGCCAGAGCTTTCTTCAGCTAAACAAGAAAAAAACTGAAGTCATTGCATTTGGAAACAAACATGAATTGTTCAAGGTGAATGCATACCTTGACTCAAACAACTAAAAATCATGTCAGGAATCTTGGTGTGATTCTGGAGACCGGTCTGAGTTTCAGTAGTCATGTCAAAGCAGTAGCTAAATCAGCATACTATCATCTCAAAAACATTGCAAGAATTAGAGGTTTTGTTTCCAGCCAAGACTTGGAGAAACTAGTTCATGCCTTCATCCCCAGCAGGGTGGACTATTGTAATGGGCTCTTCACCGGCCTTCCCAAAAAGACCATTAGACAGCTGCAGCTCATCCAGAACGCTGCTGCCAGGATTCTGACTAGAACCAGAAAATCTGAGCATCACACCAGTCCTCAGGTCCTTACACTGGCTTCCAGTTACATTTAGGATTGATTTTAAAGTACTTTTACTCGTATATAAGTCACTAAATAACCTAGGACTGAAATATATTGCAGATATGTTCACTGAATATAAGCCTAACAGAGCACTCAGATCACTAGGATCGAGTCAGTTAGAAATACCAAGGGTTCACACAAAACAAGGGGAGTCCTCCTTTAGTTACTATGCTGCCCGCAGTTGGAATCAGCTTCCAAAAGAGATCAGATGTGCTAAAACACTAGCCACATTTAAATCTAGACTCAAAACTCATCTGTTTAGCTGTGCATTTATTAAATGAGCACTGTGCAATGTCCGAACTGATTGCACTATATTTTCACTGTTTTTTATGTAAAATCATTTTCTAACTGTTTTGTGCCTTGCCTAGTAATAAGTAGACATTTAAAATACATCAATAACTGATATCATAGTTTAAAATAGATAAAATCAGAGTTAAGGCTTGCTTTATGTGTTGCTCGACGAGGATTTCTCAATCGTTGCGACTTTAAATCCTGAGGACACAAAATGGCGTGGAACTCCTGCCGCGGAGTGAAGAAGAGGTGGTGTTACGAGGATTCTCAGACAGTTGAAGTGTCCAGTGGAGTTAAGAGATTTGCTCTCAATCCATTTTCAACACTTTAGATTGTTTACCACGTGGGGTTTGACCAATAGCAGTGAATTGTGAAAAAATATGAAATAGCCAAAATTTGGACATGCAAGGATTCTGCCCGTCAGTGACGATATTTTAATAAAGGTGTTCCATTCCAATGTTAACCTGATTCAATTGGATCTGTGGTTCATATGAATTGTTATGTATACTGTGCCTTATGAAATGTATCATTATTAAATGTATCATAAATATAGATCAGCACTTACCTAATGTAAGTTACTTTGCAGTAACCATGAATTTGTCAACATTCTTCTCACCACTGATAATGTGATTTGGACTTGAGGCTATTTTGTCCAGCGTTCTTTCATTTTGGACACCTCATACATTGAGTTACAGAACACTTCTCTTATTATATATTTACATATTTGGTATTGCTAGATTCAGCACAACCCCACCTTTCCAACAAGCCATCATATGTGTTTCTATGATAATGCCAGGCAAAGCAAGTACAAAGTAAATGAAAACATTCTGCATAGATATTAAATTTGTGCATGTCCGCTTATTTTAGATATGTGTTTACATGTCTCTATTTATTCCATACATCAAGATATTCACATCCAGTCTTTTCTAGTAGTTAAATCAACTTCCTGACTACAAACATGTCAAGTTTCAAAGCTCTCAGAGCTTGTGTGATTGATCTGCATTAGTTTATAAGCCTTAACTCCCATACGGACAGGCTATATTTTAGTCCTTTATTGGTTTTGTGGTGTATAACAATATCTGTTAATTTAACAATCTTAGCAGTAAAATATTTTTAGCCAAGAATCCATTTCATATATGGGAGACCTTAGAGATGAGGAAAAACATTGTTGGGTTTAGTTCTACCTCCGGTAGGGGTATCTCGAAAACTAAAGCACTTTTTGACCATTTGTCACTAGCCTAAGAGTCGTATGCGTTGTGGCGGCAGAATGAAGAATGAATCTTGAATAAAGAATGAATATATGCGGTCGCCTTGAGTTTAGGTCTTACATCATGGGTCTTGATTTAAGACTGTAGGCCACATGATGGTCTTAACAAGACAATAAAATGACTATGGTGAGAGCTAGTCTGCTGATCTCCTATTATTCTATTCTGTTCTATTCTCAGTAAGGGAACCATTCTTAAACTGCTACAGTCAAACCAATATATATATATATATAAAAAATTTATATAGAAAATTATCTCCCTTACTCCTTTTATTGTAAGACAGCACTTTCTTTTCACATTGATTGCAGACAGTATTAACATCTATTTGCTCTTGTCTACGTTTTTTGTACATAATGATGGACAGATCTGATTGATTTGTGCTTAACGAGGAAAGGTGATTAATGTTTTGCGATTTCAGGGTCTTTATGATGGTCTAAAGCATAAGAATGCTATCCACACAGGACAGATAATTCACAGCATGAGAAACAGGAATTAAAGGCCCTGAACAGCCATTGGATCCACCTTTCATTACTATACACTATAACTGCCCATTTGCTCTAATGAGGTTTGACACTTATGAGGTTAATAAAGAATAATTTTGACAGGGTTTATTGATGTGGTTGGGAATCAAATGATTAACTATCTCATTTAAATTAAGAACCTTGAAGTGCAATTACTTGTGAAATGAATTGACCTTCACAAGTGAAAAGATGTATGTCCAGTAAAGATGGAGAAAAAGGGGCCTGAGATGTCTAGAGTTCGCAAAGTCTGCATTTAAACTGGTGTGTTTGTGTCTATATGTATAGAGGTAGTTATTATCATCTTTAAAATGTCTAAAATGTTCACCCCTTCTTCTCATGCATCGTACAAGTAACTTAGAGTATATAGAGACTAGTAATGTGAGGTTTTTGATCTGAAATGGGATCCCCAAATAGAATTGATGGCTCAGAGCAGTTGTCCTCATTATCTCACCACCGTAAAAACGTCTAAAATGTAATTCCAAAAAAATGGTCACACAGCTTTCAGTTCAAATAAGCCAAGAACAGTAAAAAAAAATGAGATTATATCCAGGCTACAAACTCAGGCCATGACATGTACTGTACAGTGAGAAACAGCTTCAGCTCATTTCCATCAGCACCCCACATCCAGGCCCAGAACAAATCTGTGGGATTTTTCTACATTTTCACTGCTTATTTTGAGGGTAAATCTGCTTAATGGATCTAAATATGGAACTGAAAGTAGCGCTCTCAAATTGGTAAGTGAAAGCACTATTAAGTTATCCAAAACTAGGATGTGTTCAACTTTGTAAACAACATGCATTCCAGTGCTGTGAAAATCTGTGGCGCTTTCTAGAAGTGCAGCTTCTGTGCGGGCCTGTTCATGACTCCATAACTTCAACAACAATAACAAAAATAATTTTTCCTAATATGCAATATTTCCCGATCAAGGAGTAAATGGTATCGTTAGTAGTTTTTCTACATTCGTTAATGATTTCCTGTTGATTCTGATCGTGTTTTAAGTACCACTAAAAGAGGATTATTGTCATTTTGATTGAATTTAGCTGGAAAATTTAGCAAATGTGTGAATTGATGCCTGAACCAGCCTATTTGGCATGATATGAGATCTCCATTAATGTTGGCTGGGCATTTATAATGGCTTTCCCAGACACCCCATTACACCGGGCTTATATCTGTGTGTCATTCATTGTGTGATAAGTGCTCTTTCTGTGGTCTGCCGTTTTTAACACGCTTTTAAAAAATACAGCTGAGCATAAATTTCTTTCTATTGATTTTTAGTCTCTAACCTTTTTTTCTGCCTGTGGCTGTGTGATGCCACTTATTTAATCTCACAGCCTTTATTATTCAATCGATCCAATGTTAGCTGGCCACATAAGCTAAATCATCACTCAATAATTGTGTTGTTTCCTCAATTATGAGACCCCCACCCCATCCCCCAAGGCCCACATTTGAGTCATTTTTTCATAGCAGGTTCTGTCATTCCCAAAGACAAAGATCAAATGATTTTCTTTCCTTTTGTATAAAGTCAAATGTTTGCATTTGTTTAAAAAAATATTCATCAGAAAGACTCAGAACTTGTTACTCCATAGGTGGCGGTCTTTATGAGTGAATCAGTGAATCGCTCGACTGATTTGTTCAAAAACACTAATTCATCTAGGAATGAAAGTGACTCATTATCTTGTAAATTTAACAGATTTGTTCAAGAACACTGTTTCATTTAGGTACAATAGCGAGTCATTGAATACTGCTTAAGTACAAATGATTCTTATTTATTCTTAATTACAGTTCTTAAACTAAGAACTACTAATAACCATGATATTTTTTGTTTTTACTTGAATTATGAAACCATGCATATGTGTAAATGAGTGTGATCTAAACTCTGTTTTTCTTTATTTTTAAGATTCATAACTTAATGATTGTTAGGTTGTTGCATACTGATATGAATCTATATTTTCCTCTTCTTTTTATCATTTCATTGTCTGCCTTTAATGAAGTGAATTAACCAGCTATTTGGCACGTCATTTGCACATCTCACTTCACGAACTAAAACTGTAGTACCAGTGTTACTAGTGTAGTACTGTTTTGTGAACTAATTATGCATGAGTACTACTGAGAAACGACAACAGGGCTGCAAAAGTGTCAATGAACTGTGAACTCTGTGTCAAATTAAATCTTATAACAATGCTTCTGTTTCCAGCGCCCCTTCAGAGGGCTTCTTTATTTAAAGAGCTCAGATCGTAGATTGGTCTGTGTCCATTATCAGCTTTCATTAATGAAGTGCTCTTAAGCGAGGTCAGTGTGCACAGTGCTGTTAACAGCAACTCTGCAGCTCCGCTGTAATTGAAGAAATGTATGAAGAGGGTCTATTAAAAAGAAAGTCCCTATCGAAGTAAATTTATCCATTGTAAATACTGTTGTCATGATTCTGCCCTCGTGTCCTTGATTTTTCCTAGTCTTGAGGCAGGATCATGACAGACCCATGTTTTGTGTACAAGCGCATGGCCTTGTCTTTGGGCCATGTGCTTGTGTTGTCTCGTTCCCTTGCCCCGCCCCCCTTGTTAACCTAGTCGTGTCTTGATTGTCCCATCTGTGCCACCTGTCGTGTCTTGATTGTTTCCCCTATTTAGGTCTCCAAGTGTGCTCTGTCTTGCGTCGGTTCATTGTCATTGTGATTGTACCTGTGATTGTGATTGTTCCACTCTGTGATTGTTCCTTAAGAAGTGTTTGTATTACCGTGAGTGTTTGTTTATAGTTAGTATTTAGAGTCCTTGTTTATCTTGTCAGTCCAGTCCTGTTTTAGTTATTTAGTCTTTACCTTGCTCCGTGTTTTCCCCCTCGTGGGTTTTTGTTTCCCCTTTTTGTAATAAACCCTTTGTTTGAGAATCCCTGTCTGCACCTGAGTTCCTCCCTTGCCAAAACCGTGACAACTGTCACACAGTAGTTGGGCTAGTAAAAAAGTCACTGTAAAAGGAAGAATGTAAATACAGTATGTAAGTAGGGGTAAGTGTTTTAAACGCAGCCCCCTGGATGCTCTTAACATGGTTTAATATCTATAGGATTTGCATTAGAATCAGGCATTGTGTCTTCAGTTGCTGGTTCCCATTGACTCTCACAGTAAGGGGGAAAAAACAGCAACTATCCCTTTAAATCTTCCCTTTTCCATGCATCGTGCATTTGTCATTATTTGAAACGGCAGACATTTGGCAGAAGATTACTGCCTGTGCACAAGATGGTTGTCAACATAAATAGGAGCCTTGAAATGAGAAACTAATGGATCATGCTTATGTTCTTGAATTAAGTGGCAAACAGTCCAGACCGGTTTAACAGAGGCCTGTTTATCAGTGATGCCATTATCAGACAAGCTCTAGAGTTTACAGATGAATTGTCCATGTTTTATCAGTGTATATGGGAATATATCAGACCACAGCTGTCAGGAGGCAAGGACATTAAGGGAAATGTCCCTCGTGATGTGCCTTCCAAAATAAGATTTCCCTGATAACATGGAAAGTGCTTTTGTTCACATATCAGTAGATTGTATTTTCAGTCATGGCGATAAAAACACTGCCCTCACCTTGGAGGTTTTCATCAGCATTCATCTGATTTTCACTAAGATTGGCAAGCCTGATAAAAATGCCCATTGAAGAGGAAAATTTCAGATGGCATTTAGAGGCTTTTGCATCTGAACTCTTCAACTTTTTATTAGCTAAGCCCCAATGTCCCAAACTGGTGTTCATAGAAGTTCAGACATTCGGAAACAAGTTCATACTGTTGTGGAGACAGCAGTACTGTTCCAGACATGCATACTTCATTTCCCAAAAGTCCAGTTAAAGTGCTTTTCCAGAAGCACACACAAATTTATCCACTGCCACTAAATCCCTGCGTCAACTCTAAATCCCCACCGATGCGACAACACAGAGACAAGCCAGTATTCAGTTCCAGCTCTGTACACACTGCTCAGGTCATTCCTCAATATGCCAAACAACGGCGTGTTCACAGACCACAGAGTGAGAGACATTACAGCAAACTAATGAGCCTCCATTTATTCTGCCTGCCAAAGCCCGTGATAAAAATACACTCTTATACAGAATAGAGTCTAATAGAGCGGCGCTATCTGAGTCTGACGCCTGCCCTGCTGTGCTGCCTCTGGAAATTATAGCTAAAGAAGAGAACAGGAGAAAGACGGCACGACTCAAATATTATGATGAGATGTGATTTGCAAATAATTGTAATTTACTGTTTCATGGTTTTGCTTTTCATATTTCATAGTTTCGTGCTTACAGTGGATAGCTGCACACGTGCATTTGTTGCTGCATCTGATTGGTCAAGTGCAATGACACCTTAATTGATATTTGGCCATTATCGCAGTAAACCAGTTCCGAAGAAAACCTTGTAAGAGCTTTTTATAATTTCATACAGCTCCTATCATGCAAAAAAAAAAAAAACTGACATTAATTGTTCTCTCTTTCTCTTCGGGTCTGTTTCCAGAGTGTGTCTGATACGACCTGCATATCTTTCTCAGTCCGGCATCAGTGTGAGCACTCGTCCAGGTGACGACAGCTGTCGGCTTGATCTACAGCTTCAGACTGGCGCTGTAATGTAGACCAAATGGCCTGAGTCGCCCACGATAATGCAGCTTTTCTTGGAGGATATTGGAAATCAATTCTTGTCATCACGAAAGATAATTCTTCCTTTTCTCCTTTCTTGTTTATCAAACATAAGGCCTGAAGTTGAGCAGTTGCCATGTGGTTTTATGTGAAAGACTGCACTGGTGTCTAAGTTGTGCAATTAACATGAGATGCTCTTCATCAGAGTACAGCACACATGCAGACAGATATTTGGATGCACATAGACCCACGTGATGAATCGCTTGCCATTAACTACAATTATCATCCTGATTTACAGCTGTGGAAACAGATGTCCCCAGGGCTGAATTTGACCCTTGCAAAATGTATCTATAAATATAGAATGACAAAAGGCAAACTCATTACTGTCCTCACTGTTCCTAATAATGAGTTTCTTAGCGTAATTATGAAGCATTTGAAGCAGGGTCCAAAATTAACACACGCCAAATGAGAGTAAAAGTGTCTGTTAACTTTATTAAGAATTCCAACAATATACATTTATTCAACAATTAGTTGTGGTGCACATATTTGATTGGCCGATATTTAACATGCTTCACTCCAGTCCAAATATTATTTTAGTCTTTTTTATATATATATATATATATATTCTAAATACAGTTTCTTGGCTGGGATACATTTTTGCAAAAATACAATTTTCGTAAATCGCTAGTGCTGTTTATTTGGGGATCACATACTGTTTATCAGTCAAAACAAAAAAAAAGATTATTTTTAATGCAATTAATGTACTGTACATTTTAGGGAATTTCATTGTAATAAAAACATTACTCCTCTAAACTATGCAATATTTATTTCTATTTAAAATAATAAAAATAAATGAAAAAATAAAATACACAAGTTGAGTGTACTCTGCATTTTTCTATGGCAGTCATTTTTTAAAGTGATCATTATAACCTGAATATTTTTTAACATCAATTTTAAAACAATCTTCACAAAGCAAATGCCACAAAAGTCCGAAAGTTTTTCACCATTCTGATGCACCAACTTTTTCTGTCACTGATGACTGAACAGTGCCAGAAAGTTAAATAATTCACCAGTATGGCATGAAATGAATTTTTAATAAATTGCTTTACTAAATATTACTTTGATAAAGGCAAAGAACATTATATGTTGTTTCTGTTAATATCATTTTAATACAAACCGGATGATATGGATTTTACATTCCGTTTCGGTGGCAAGATAAGATGGAAGTTGCTCAGATGAGAAATCAAATAGAAAATTGGGGGTTAATGAGACAGAGCTATTTTGCTGCATATCAAAGTCAAACCTGCTTTTAATAAGATGAAATGGAGCACAGCTTTTTTTTTTTTTTTTTTACTCTGCTTCCCATTTGTCAGGCAGAATGGCTGTAAGTCTGGTTAGTGGCAAGGAAAGGAAGCATGTAGAAAGATCCCCTGGGAAAAGAGAAAACTTCACTGCACATCTCGGCTCTATGCCACAAGAGGTTTTGCTCAATATTAAGTGTAGACACACTCACACTTCCATCTCCGGTCCATCATTCTACCACACCTACTCATGCAATCCACTGTAGATCCGTCCCACAAGCACTCTCCTTAAAATAGCACAGGTTGTCAGGTATGATAAAAAACAGCAGGCTCGCAGCGAGACAGCAAGAACAAAAAATTCCTGTCTATTTGTTTATAGCATTACAGGACTTGCATATTCACATCCTCGTGGGATGGTATTGAAGGCAGGAACCATCCCTCATGCTAATTAAGACTGTTTGACAATGTGTCTTTCTCTCTCTTTTTGCTCCGAATTAAACTCAAGAGCGTGTAAATCTGAGCTGTCATGGCTGCTTAACATGTTTGCCCGGTTTATTCCCAACTCTGCTGTAATCTGAAATGTTTTAGTGCCTACTCTAATCTGAACAAAAGCATTGTGTAAGCTGTTAGAAGCAATAAATAGTGGACATATACTAAAATACACTACTGTGCAAAAGTAATGGCTGATGAAAAATTCAGCTTTGCCGTCAAAATAATAAATGACATTAAAACAGAAAATGATATTTCAAAATATTACTGTTTTTACTTATTTTTGACTGAATAAATGCAGGCGTGGTGAGCAAGACCTCTTTCAACTATTTCAAATGATTATTTATACTAAAGCTCTACATTGAGAATTACAACCAGAACGATGCAAATGATTAATATCTATTTCTTTCACCCTCCTAAGATCAGGTATATAAATATTTAAACTTTGACTGAGGACACTAACCTTTAACCGGCAGAGTCTGAGGAGGGTCGCATCTCCCCTGAGGTCTCACCCCACAGTGTCTGGAATCGAAATCAAGCTGATTTTAAAACAGAGAGATCTTGTTAAACTTCACGAACAGGGATCCAAGAAAAAGTTCTAGTACCCGAGAGGCAGTTAATAAACAGTGAAAGCACACAGCAGTGTTTGCCAAAGGAAACAGACGGCTTAGAGGGGGGAAAAGTCAAACTACTCACACACACATTCCCTTTGCCAGCTCACTGGAGTCTGCGATGAAGGAAGGAGGAAAAGAGTGGCTTAAAAAGGAAAGGACTGATAGGATATCCTTGGGTCACAAAAATAATTGAGTGGAATACAAAGTGCTTATTGTGGTGGAACGCATAATGTCAATAGAGGGGAAGGAGGAAGTGAGGTCACCTGCAATCTCCTCTCAGATATGGCCTTTGTAGCCTGGGCTGAGTGCAGAAAATATACTGGATATGGATCCATCATTATCAGATTGACTCCTGGTTAAAGACTGTACCTGTACTTTAAGAGAGAAACACACACATACACACACTTTTCATCCATGGCTCCACAAATGATCTGTGAGAGACATGAGCTATCAGGGTTAGAGTCATGGGACCAGAGACGGGCTGCTTTTTTTGCCCAGGACATACTGACGACCCCTTGGAGAGCCACTAGTCTGATCTACAGCAGCTGTTGGGGTACTAAACACACACCACTGAGCTCACTTCCTCTTACAGTAAGAGGCAAGAGCCATTTCACATGACACAAAGAATAAAAAGCCCAAAATATGGAGGCAACCATTTATTGAACAGCAATAATGTCTTGAAAGCTGCTGCAAACTGTTAAAGGAATAGATCACCCACAAATGAAAATATGCTTTTGAATGGGTGCCGTCAGTAAGAGAGTTAAAAAAGTTTATAAACTCAACACAATAATTCACAAGTAATCCGCATGTCTACAATCCATCAGTAAACCTATTGTGAAGCGAATAGCTGTGTGTTTGTAAGAAACAAATCCAGTATTTTAACTTTAAATGTTAATTCTGGCCAAAATACAAGTCCATGAACCATACAAACACTCCCTCCAATGAAAAAAGTCCATCCCTGCTGTCCCCTCACTTCAAAATCAACCAGCATATTTGTTTAGATGTTCTGCCTGTAAACAGTGTTTAATCTGTGCATATTTCTCTCCTGATTCAGATGAGACCACATTTTCACTGGAGAAAGCAATATACTTTAATAGAGGACTGCTATTTTAGCAGCAAGCAGTGGTTTGAAGTAAAAAAAAAGTCTTGATGAATTTAACTATAAATATATTTTCACTTAGAATGCTGAATTTATTATTATTGTTTTTTAATGCTTTACTTTTTCTTTTTTTTTACTTGCATATTTCAACATGAAACACGATTTATCAGCTATGCCATTATCATTACGTGAGAATGCTTATGAGAGAGAAAGCTGAGATGATTTCCAGGAACTGCTGATAAAAAAGTAGCACATACAGTAAATACTGAAAATTGTTTGTGTTATTTATTGAGTTTTAAATAAAAGCTGCTCTGATACCTCCGAAAAGTGATATTACACTTGTTCTGTGTTACTCTACATCTCACCAGGAGAGAAAATCATGCAAAGACGGGTGAAAATTACCTCTGGGGCTCCTCAAGAGCTCTCTCTCACACACAGACACGCACGTACACACGCACACACGCACGCACACACACACATTCATGTGTCAAAAGAGCAATTACACGCCGGTTTAGTTCATGAAGACAAATGTAGAGCATTTTTCTGCAGCCCATTCACACAAGTTTTATCACACTAAAACCTGGGAATTTCAGTGAGTGCGCACTATTTTTCTTAAAAAGAAACGACCCCCACACCTTCATTTAATAGAGGCATATACTAAAACTATTTCAAATGACATTGGTAAAAAGTTTAATTCTTTTTCTAGTAGAAAAATCCATTTGGCATGAATGAAAGAAAAAAAATTCTGATACATATGCAATTATAAGGATCTTTAGCTAATTATGCTATTTAGGTCTCATATAAATGCTGTTAAAAGGGGCCTTGCTCTTCCCTCTCATCTGATTGGTTGTCGTCTTCACCTCAGCATGGAATGACTTCAAGATCTCTCATTAGCGATTTAAAGAGCTGAGGAGCAGTTAGGCTTGGATCATGTTTCTTGTTTCTGTTTGCATCTGACACCACTTTTAAGTGCTTACTGAAAGGGCACTTAACAGGTTTTCATTCTTCCCCTTTTCTTTGCCTCTCTCAGAGGCCTTAAACCTAATGTTTTTGGTCAAGACAGTCAGTTCATGCACTTCATAAAGGATTAGGTGTGTCATAAAAAGCCCATTTCATGTGTTTATGTGCTTGAAGGGAAAAAAACTGAATTGTCTCATCACTCCCAAAGCTACAATAAACAGGCGGTAATAAAGGCGACGACAGCTGGAAGACGTTCCAATCATAACAAAGGCTTTCCAGATAACTGTTCCCAATATCCACAGATTCGCCTTCATCTACCTTCATCTTCCCATCCACCTACACGTTCTCCATCAACTGAAAAACTACCGATTTCATATTTCATTATCCCCCCGTGTGAAGCAGCCTTTTTAATGTAATTTGGAGTTAATCACCACACTGGTTCTGCACAAAATGAAATCATCCTCGCGGTAAAAATCTGATTAGCTTTCATGGTTCATTTTATAAAGCGGTGTCTGGCATTCCAAAATCCAGTCACGGAACCGATTAGCCATCATTGCATGCAACTGATCTTTACATCGTTGTGCTGTGAACATTTTACAGGAACACCTTTTCACCTTACAATATTTCAATAGTTATGCTTAAAAATAAAATAAAATACGCATATCATTTTATTTCCATAAAATTATATTTATTACTATTTATCGTTATTCATTAAGAAGTTTTATAAAACAGAAATGTTAAATTATTTAATTACTTGATTTAAAGGATTTATCATTTGCTTACACATTTGATGACACTTTTTGACATTGTAAAGTGTGACTTCAGTGTCCAAACAAGCTTTTAAACCAATGTACATAATCTGCACTTGGGTTTAGCCTCTTTGCTATATTTTTTCACTGTCAGGTTTAAAGAGCAGTGTTGGCAGCACAAGCCACCCCCGCTGGGTCCTGTAACCCCACAGCTTGTCTCTGTTCCTCTGTTGGACTGTTCCAAGCACACAGAGACACTCCACAGTGGCTGGAGGCTGAGCATCACTCAAGCTGTGGAATGCAATAGCAAGGTATTTGGTGAGGAATACATATGGATTTTAAACAGCTTTTACTCTTGATCTGGCCTACCTCTTATTTTTTTCTTCTCTCTTCTTTTTCCACAAAGACCACTAAAAGCTGACTACAAGCCCCCACCACGGACCTGTGACAGCAACATCTCTCTGCTGAACGAGCTGAACACCTTCTTTTAATTTTATTATGTCTTTTTACATTCCTTATTTTATAGTTGTATCTATATTTTATATTTGATCTAGATTTTTAGGCTCTACTGTTAATGTTATCTGTATGCACCGGGGGTCTGAGAGAAACGCAGTTTCTATTCTCTGTATGTATGTACTGTACATGTGGAAGAATTGCCAATAAAGCAGACTTGACTTGACTTGAACAGTGTTCCACACACACACACACACATCCCACTTCTCTGGGGCTCTCAAGAGCTAGAACAGATATAATTTCACAGCTGAGCTGCTAAATCCACTGAGCTGTGGGCTGGACGAGATTTCACACCTGAGGTTACAATAGCGTTACAGATTGGATCTGTGACTTTACTCACACTCCCCTTGAGCAACCCCCGCCTCCCATAACAAAAGAGTACATACAGTATTGTTCAAAATAATAGCAGTACAATGTGACTAACCAGAATAATCAAGGTTTTTCGTATATTTTTTTATTGCTACTTGGCAAACAAGTTACCAGTAGGTTCAGTAGATTCTCAGAAAACAAATGAGACCCAGCATTCATGATATGCACACTCTTAAGGCTGTGCAATTGGGCAATTAGTTGAATTAGTTGAAAGGGGTGTATTCAAAAAAATAGCAGTGTGGCATTCAATCACTGAGGTCATCAATTTTGTGAAGAAACAGGTGTGAATCAGGTGGCCCCTATTTAAGGATGAAGCCAACACTTGTTGAACATGCTTTTGAAAGCTGAGGAAAATGGGTCGTTCAAGACATTGTTCAGAAGAACAGCGTACTTTGATTAAAAAGTTGATTAGAGAGGGGAAAACCTATAAAGAGGTGCAAGAAATGATAGGCTGTTCAGCTAAAATGATCTCCAATGCCTTAAAATGGAGAGCAAAACCAGAGAGACGTGGAAGAAAACGGAAGACAACCATCAAAATGGATAGAAGAATAACCAGAATGGCAAAGGCTCAGCCAATGATCACCTCCAGGATGATCAAAGACAGTCTGGAGTTACCTGTAAGTACTGTGACAGTTAGAAGACGTCTGTGTGAAGCTAATCTATTTTCAAGAATCCCCCGCAAAGTCCCTCTGTTAAAAAAAAGGCATGTGCAGAAGAGGTTACAATTTGCCAAAGAACACATCAACTGGCCTAAAGAGAAATGGAGGAACATTTTGTGGACTGATAAGAGTAAAATTGTTCTTTTGGGGTCCAAGGGCCACAGGCAGTTTGTGAGACGACCCCCAAACTCTGAATTCAAGCCACAGTACACAGTGAAGACAGTGAAGCATGGAGGTGCAAGCATCATGATATGGGCATGTTTCTCCTACTATGGTGTTGGGCCTATTTATCGCATACCAGGGATCATGGATCAGTTTGCATATGTTAAAATACTTGAAGAGGTCATGTTGCCCTATGCTGAAGAGGACATGCCCTTGAAATGGTTGTTTCAACAAGACAATGACCCAAAACACACTAGTAAACGGGCAAAGTCTTGGTTCCAAACCAACAAAATTAATGTTATGGAGTGGCCAGCCCAATCTCCAGACCTTAATCCAATTGAGAACTTGTGGGGTGATATCAAAAATGCTGTTTCTGAAGCAAAACCAAGAAATGTGAATGAATTGTGGAATGTTGTTAAAGAATCATGGAGTGGAATAACAGCTGAGAGGTGCCACAAGTTGGTTGACTCCATGCCACACAGATGTCAAGCAGTTTTAAAAAACTGTGGTCATACAACTAAATATTAGTTTAGTGATTCACAGGATTGCTAAATCCCAGAAAAAAAAAATGTTTGTACAAAATAGTTTTGAGTTTGTACAGTCAAAGGTAGACACTGCTATTTTTTTGAACACACCCCTTTCAACTAATTGCCCAACTGCACAGCCTTAAGAGCGTGCATATCATGAATGCTGGGTCTTGTTTGTTTTCTGAGAATCTACTGAACCTACTGGTAACTTGTTTGCCACGTAGCAATAAAAAATATACTAAAAACCTTGATTATTCTGGTTAGTCACAATTGTACTGCTATTATTTTGAACAATACTGTATCCTCTGAATGGATCTACAGCAGTCATTTGAGTACTGCCGTAGACCCAAATGATTTATATACCAGCACTTATATATTTTCAGTATCTAATATCATGATTATTCATAATTATATTCCAGTTTGTAATAATGATTTATGTAAATGTACATGTATAAATGTTTAAGTAAGAGATAATCGTTACACAAGCATGCAGATTTTAATGTACAATGTGGAGGCAAAGATTTGACATTTACAGCTCAAGCGATTGCCTCAAAACATCCTGCCTGAGGAACTGCACCAGCCCGAGCGAAGGCTTCCTGATCCCTGAACAGTATCTACACCTTCAAGTTGTCACCACAGCTTCAGAACGAGGCTGAGCCATCTCCCGAAACCACCCGAGGAGCTGATTATGCAAATGCAAGGCTAGCTAATTAATTGGCAGTCATAGAGGAGCGCTCGTCTCCCAAACCCTGCACCACAGAGATTGCTTTCTTGACAGCGGATGGGGGATCGTGCCCAGAGGCAACAACAAAATAACAAGAGATTTACAGTGGCTGATGATAATCAAGAACCATAATTGCTTTTTCAATCACAATGATAATGACACAATCTTGATGTAGTGCATTGTAATTGTGCTATTAATATGTATACTCTCTCAGCACTCCAGCCATCTGTTGTGTAGAGAGAGAGAGAGAGAGAGAGAGGTGCTCAAGGGCTCTTCAGCACTTTAAGAGGACGCATCACACATCTTACAGCCATCGGATCGAGGTCAAATGTGTATATAATGAGGGCGTTAAATGGCTGGTTGGCTGGTTAAGAGCAATTTACTCTCTGAGGGGAAACACTGAAAAGTAATACACCATGTCAGCACTGGTAATTAAAGATTACAGTGTATTCAAGTGAGCTTTGGAGTCACCAAAGATGGTCCCTTGTTCTGGCAAATGATAATGGGTGTGTTTTTGACATTTTTGAAAAATTACTTCAACAACAGGGCCAGTTATATAATGCTAAATAGATTCAACATTAACACTAAAATATTTTATAATACAAGTTATTTTGTATAAAAATATGCAGTCATCAGAATTTTGTTAGGAAAACAATGCAAGGTAAATCAGTTCTTTCTCCTGGAGAAAACTATGCGAAATCTAAATAATTCAGGGCAACAAACCATATAATCAATGCAGCAAAATAAACAGGCTTATAAATGTTTAAAAAGTGAGAAGAAAACACTATCAATATCTTTTGCTGTTGAAGTCAAATGCTCTG
The DNA here is from genome assembly GCF_023724105.1 of Carassius gibelio. NCBI lineage: Eukaryota > Metazoa > Chordata > Actinopteri > Cypriniformes > Cyprinidae > Carassius > Carassius gibelio. The sequence goes on along the minus strand of NC_068380.1, from coordinate 10,970,053 downwards.
CATCCGCTCTAAACTATATATTATATATATAAAATAATATTATATCGCAAATTCATGTCACTTGATTTAATGTATACAAGTTCCGGACTATAAGTCGCACTTTTTTTTCATAGTTTGGCTGTGTCCTGTGATAGTCAGGTGCGACATATTTATCAAAATTAATTTGACATGAACCGAGAGAAATTAACCAAGAGAAATTAACCAATAGAAAACATTACTGTCTCCAGCCGCGAGAGGGCGCTCTATGCTGCTCAGTGCTCCTGTAGTCTACACTGAAAACATAGAGCGCCCTCTCGCGGCTGTAGACGGTAATGTTTTCTCTTGGTTCTAAATAAATGGGACTTATAGTCCAGTGCGACTTATATGTGAGATTGCTGCAAACCATCATCATAGACATATGACTTAGACTGTATTAAATTCATGTCTACTTACAGTATGAGGATAATCATGACATGTACTGACCACAATGTTTTGTAAAGTAAAATATAGGCTACAAAGATGAATTTTTTTAATATAAATGTTTACCCTAACCATATTTGATTAGGGTATTGTCACGTAACCATATCGATGAACACACACGAAGATGAAGATGACAATAAGCAGTCTTTAATAAATCAACATATAGGTAAATCCAAGCAAGAGAAGTCAGGAGACACACATAACATTGACGATACCTGACAAACTCAAACTGAACCGACAGGAACTTAAATACACAGACCAAACTAGGATAATAAGCAAGACACACTTGAACACAATAAACGCTTCTACACTTATATGTAGAAAAATGCTGCTAAATCGATAATTTCATGCTCCCACTCACGGTGAAGTTAGTTCACAACGCTGCTCTTAAGCTCATATACGAGAGTCTCTTCTGTCTGAGTCTGATGAACACCTGTAACGCACAGCTGTAACCTCAGATGATCTCTCCAATAGCTTTATTGCTTTTACTAACGTAGTCACCCAGAGCGACTGATGAAGTCAATGTGGGCCCAGAGCAACCGGCTGCAAATGATTAATGCTTTAGACAAGAAGGTAATCACACATTCACCAGGTGTGGGATGTAATACACTCTCCCGTCTCTCCAGATGGTATAGCATCGAAGAGCCCTTAAGGTTTCTCCGTATCCATTTCGGCCTGGAATGCCGACCGTGGAGCAGAGGGTTACATACCAGGGCCGCACAGCTCAGCCTGTAATAGAGGGGGTAATTAGATCGAGCACACCGCAGACCGCATGCTGGCATATGGTACCTTTCAACTGTGAGCCCGCAGCTAACAAAGGAAGGAGTATTTTACATGGTGCAATCTCTAATCTCATAAAAAATACTAAAGACATGATGTAAGGCTCTAGGGTGCCGTGGATGCCGAGGCATATTGCATTTAGATGGAGCCTGTGGGGCCCGGAGCTGAAATATGGTGATTTGATTACAAGCGTCTGTAAATAGCTTTTGCCAGTTCAGTCGGCCTACGCTGACGACGCGATTTGCAGCACAGCTTTCTTTGATTCGGTGGGAAATAAAACACACAAACTCACTGCAGAGCCTCACGTTCTGAAGCAAAATGTTTTGAATTTCACCAAAGGCTTCGCAAAGTTACTTGACATTCCCATTTGAACTCTTTTGAAAATCTCCTCCATCTTTGGGTGTTCACAACAAACTGCAAGGGGAAGTCGTGGCCTAGTGGTTAGAGAGTTAGGGTTAGGGTTTGACTCCTAACCCTAAGGTTGTGGGTTTGAGTCTCGGGCTGGCAATAACATGACTGAGGTGCCCTTGAGCAAGGCACCGAACCCCCAACTGCTCCCCGGCCGCCGCAGCATAAATGGCTGCTCACTGTGTGTGTTCACTTTGGATGGGTTAAATGCTGAGCACAAATTCTGAGTATGGGTCACCATACTTGGCTGAATGTCACGCAACCTACGATCTTGAAGTTTACTGTAAAGATCTGTATCGGATTTAATCACGCACACATGCCAGACGGAAAGCTGGCACCCGCCACGGCGGATTTCACGAATGGATACTGTTCAGCGAGGAGCACAACACTAAACAGATGTCAATTACCAAATCAAAGCGTGAATTACTACATTGGTGCTTCTTTTATTTTATTTCAGCAGACCTTCGTCATGCAGCACAAAGTCAATTTGATTTACTGATGCGTGCAGGGAAATTCAAACAGCAAACTTTCCACTCAAGACACCCAGAAGTGAGGAAAATAACTCAATCGCAGGTCAAATGAGCAAGTAATGAGAAATGGCCCTGGGACAGAGAAAGTCAGCTCTGCTAGGGAGGTGATAAACATCTCCAATTCTCTCTGCAGAACACAAGAATAGAGGTGCAAGGAAAGGTGAAAGAGAGAAAAGAGCACTGAAGGTTTTTTTTTTGTGTGTGCAAAAAAGGTGTTTAAACTTGACAGTGCCTTAAAGGAGAAACAAACTGAGCTGTGATTTCGCCTTCGCTAGCCTGAGGCCGTTCACAGCAGCTCAGACTCAGAGAGCTCTGTAGAGGCAAAAGACCTGCGGTGAGAACCATTTACACACTCTGGATGGATATTTTATGCGTTTTCTTCCACTTTTATCACAAACACATATCTCTGATCACCCTATGGGCAGATGTGCCTTTAGAAGTCAGACATCAGACAAGAGAAATGTAGCTTCTTAAAGGGACAGTACAAAATATGTATAAAATGTTTATTAATTCCTTTTTTTTACAATGCAAATGAGGCGAAATTTTTTTATCAGAGCCTAAATCTGTCATTATTTATTCACCCTCAAGTCTTTGCAAACCTGTATGACTTTTTTGAAGGATGTTGTTTCCCATTGACTTGTTATATTTTTTGACCATACAATAGATGGCAGTGAGAACCGAAATTGTTGGCAACATTCTTCAAAACATTTTATTTTGGTTTCCACGGAAGAAATTAAGTCATACATGCCTGGAGCAACATGAGGGTAAGAATGACAGATGACAGAAAATTCATAAAAAAAAAAGAAAAAAAAAAGGTTGAGTCAAGCTTTATGGTGTAATTTGGCTCTGGAAAAAGTACATTATTTTATTTCAACTTTAATGTTAAGTATCATGGGCCAAATTTGATAGCAAATTAATTGAGAGCATTTTCTAAAGCTCTAACAAAGAAAACCCTTGTTCTTGAGCAAAAGGAGCATGTGATTGGCCAAGTCATTTGCTATGTTTCAATCATTGATCATGTCATCATTGAACATGCATAAGCGTTTCCATGTGTACCCCATGCTACAGAATCTGTTTCTACACGTGACAAGAGTGCCCCCAAATGGATCTAAATGATATGTTATTTTAAAACAATTTTTACAGATAAATAAATAATAAATGTCTAATACATATAATATTAATGCAAATATCTTCAGAATCCAGTTGCTCCAACTGTAGGTGTTTTTTGTGACTTGGACACAATGCCAGCCATATTTTCTCCTCAATTTGTCCTAAACAATGCTGAAGTGTGTAATAATAATGTATTTTTAACTTAATTTAACTATAAGTGAGCTACAATCAAAACCGAGAATAATAATAAAAAATAGAGTTTCCAAAAAGATGTTTTAATACAAATGTTCAAAGCGTAAGATTGACATGTATACAAAACCAAGGTAACAAACATAATTCAGATGTCAAGCTGAGCCAAGAAAATACTTTTTAAAATGGTGGTCTAGAAAACAGACCAATAATTTGCTAAATGCCCTGGACACACTCAAATACACATTCAACGAACAAGCTAACACACCATTTGGAAAATGTCTACTACAAATACAACAAGCTGCTTTGTGAGCCAAATTCCTCCAATCCTTCAGGACAGCCTGGAGAATGAACGTCCAGCTCACTTAAGACTTAAAAGACGCTTCCTGGAAAGTCAAATATAGATGGTGGTTTTCGCTGGCAACAGAACATAGAATTGCAATCTATATTTTTATCTTTCGGTACATCTTGTCCTTTGTTTTGAAAAATGGCACCCGTGATTTGACTATTCATATATACCATACAAGTACAGTTTATGTAAAACTATATCAAATTAGAATTTCTTTCATTACCTTCATTCCAGATGTTTTCATAGCTTGTGGTACTGGGATGCCAAAATGCAGGAGAAAATTCATGTTCTGTGTTTTGAGTGGACTGACTTTAAACTGAAATGGTCCCAGCGCTAGTCCAACAGATTTAAGTCATCTATCATTATACTGCTAAACATGTTCATAAGCAGATTTCTGCAACCCAAAGTCCTGTAACATTAGGCTTAACTTATATATGGGACAAAAAAACTAATTCCAACCTATGCCTATCCCATTAATATTTCTATTAGTCTGTTTGTGTTGTCACAGTGCCTGTGTGCTGGAGCTGATGATGTCCATGAAGGTGGCCTCTATCTGATAGCACAGCTGTACATCAGGGTCAGCTCTACCCAGCTCCTCTGCAGACCTCTTGCGTAGAGAGTATTTGGATTCTGACAGCGGTATTTCCCGTGGCTTCTGTCCCAGATACTGGAGCCCTAAACACAAGAGCACAGTGGATTAGATTTAGATCTAATCCACTGTTAGATCTAAATCCACTCCAGGGCTACATGATTTGGCCACACCATATTGTGAACATATCTTAATAAATACTGAGAAATGAATTGAAAAACAGATAACCTTCATATTGAAATATTTATGGGTTTTAACACTTTAGCTCTTAAAGCTTTTAGTAATTCCCTATGGGAAAATAAATAGAAAAAAATATATACAGAACCAAGGCACCTGAAAAAGTGGGCATTCACTTTTTCACTCAATTAGACTATAAACAGAGTAAAATCTTGCCCTGTCCCATACAATAGCCATTGATCATTACAAATTAAAAACATTTAAGTCAAATAAAACAAGAACACACTCACTGGCAATGAGAGGGTCTATATCTCTGGTCTTGGTGGTGACATCAGCAGCGGACACCTGTCCCACCTGAATCAGCAGGGACATGACATCATCAAAGAGTGGGGGGAAAGCCTTGCAAAATGAAACCAGGCACGGCAGCGTCGGCATGAAAAATGCAAAGCGCTTGGCACGGGTCAGCACTGTAAAAGATACCAAAAATGCGTTTCCTTGTTAAACGTGAATAAATTACATGCAGTTTTAGATGCACTAGAAAACCTAAAACCTAAATGATCCAATACAAAACTGCTCAGGAACTGCAGGATTTAACAGTGCTCAAGACTCCTCTGGTACTCCATTCAATAAAACAATAAATGGATGGCTGATGCATAATTTATAAACACTGCAGATGAGGGTTTGTCATAAGCAGTAACAAGTGGCCAGCAGAGGGCAGTGTGTACAAAGATAATGGGACAAGTTTGCACAAGTTGGTTTTTGATTCGAAAAAAAAAAACCTCAAGGTAATGGTCTGACATCTCCAATTATCACTGATATTTTTAGACACTCTTTAATAAAATGCCAGCCCTAATAAATGAATAAGAACAGACACAAAGGTAAAGAGAAAATGAAAGAAAAATAAAGAGATAAAGCAACAGATGGAAGAGTTATTCCTACCTGTGAGGAGGGTGCCCATCACACTAATGGCAAGACGTGCCACACTGAGGGATTTGGGCAGGGCGTACTGGGTGCACAGATGGGACAACAGCTGTATGGCAAAGATCTGTGCCAGACAAAACAAAACTGCCATTAGCATCAAGCCCAGAGGTCAACCCTGAGCGCTCACCATGTGTCTCTGATTCAGGTTGTATAATTCATACTCTAATACTTCAACTTATAGCTGTACAGCTCTAAATGAAGTTGTATACACTATACACTATAAAGAGTCTTGTATCCCACAGAGTATATTTACATATTAAATTCACTGAACCATGGTCATCTGTGTCTCTCTTTTATATTTTTAAATTTAAATTTATATTTTTTTGTTAAAGAAATCTAAATAGGGGCAAAAGTCTGGAAATGCAAATAGTTTTCCATACTCCGCTTTCTTATTTCCATACTTTTCCAGACCCTAGAAATGACTAAAAACAAATTCCATACCTAGGAACCCTGTTTAAATTAATTCCAGAATTTGAGAGTGACAACTGGTCTATTTAGTCCTGGATGATAATGGGGATGAACAAACTGATAGCTGCTTACCTGCTTCTCCAGCTGAGGCTGAGCAAGGAGTTCTGGGATAAAATCTAGACAGATGTGCATGGAAGGAATTCCTGCCACCGTCAAAGGGAGTAAAGCCTGCGGATAACCCTGAAGAAGCAGCCATTACTCCATAAAATATTAAATCTTTTAGATTGTTATAAATGTCTATCACTTTTGAATTAAATTAATCCTTGCTGAATAAAAGTATTAAATTCTTTAAAAAATATTACAGACTTAAACAATAGTGCAATAGTACATTGTGTGTGTATTGTGTCTTAAGATTTACGATTATTATGTATGTAAAAAGCATGTATCATAATGGTGATGACAGTACTGTAACAGAGAGACTCAATTACCTGAAAGTGTACTAGTTTGGCGATGTTGGGGTCTGCGATGAACATTTGGTGCAGCAGGCAGCAGATGAGACACTGTACCTCCCTCAGGTCACTGAGCAGCCCGCCCTCTGCCTCACGCTCCTCCTGGGCCCCCTTCCCAGCCCCCGTGTGGCCCACCTGCTTCCGCATGGGAACACCTGGAGCAGACTGAACGCTCCTCAACAGGCTGTCTGCTCCTCCGCCTCCTCCCAGCAGCAGCTCCTCCTGAGGGGGCGGCAAACACACCTCCAGCAAGATCTGCACTGCTGCGCTGTCCTGAAGGTGGACAAAGACAGCAACATTTGTGACAAATGCTCAAACGGATGATTTAGAGATCAGTATTAGAGAAGTGTGTGTATGCGTTTACCTGAGCAGCCAGAAGAGCGTTCTTCAGCTCCTCTCTGGTGACCTCAGGTGTGTCAGGTTGGCCACCGAGCCCAAGGTTGGATACGGTCTGAGCTTGTCGCTCAAATTCAGCCGTCTCTTTCAGATGGGCATTCAGGTAGGCCTTAGAAGCCAACAGGTACCCATTCAGCATGTGAAGAGTGATGTCCATTAGTGGAGGACACCTATAATATAAACATACAGTATAAGGCATTTATAGGGCTCTATAAGCACTAATAAACAGCCAATATACAAGTACTATGCAAGTTAATAAACAACTAGTTAATAGTGTGAACTGAGCCCTTAACAAAAGTTTTTTTTAAATCTTACCAGCCCCAAACTTTGGAACGGTAGTTTAATATTATAAACATTTCATCAATTGTATAGTTCATTTTTCTTTTTATATATATTATCAGCATAAAAATTTTGCACAAATTACAGGATTTCTTCAGGGTATTTCTTATCAGGCATTTCTAAGCGGATAATACCTGAAGACCCTGGAGTCACAGCGCAGGACGATGAGAGGATCCACCATCAGATCATTCTGAGTGTATCTCTGCTGCCGCAGGAGCTTTACTAAAGGCTGCAGAGCGTTTACTGTCATCACCCACAGCCTGACAGAGGGAAGAGACTTAGCACGAGTGCTGAAGTGCAAGATATCATTCCATTTTTACTCCAGCATATAAAACAGAGAGGAAGTCTCACTTGCGCGGCATGACTGTATTAAGTACCATCCAGAGTTTGTTAACAGTCTGAAGGATCCTGCGAGAGACGCCGTCCTCTAAGAGCAGCCCCATGCTGGCAGTCAGAGCCTCTGCGTATGGGATCAGATCACCCGCAGAGAGCAACGTCAGATGCTCCAGGATACGCAGCAGCCTGGGCCCACCAGAAAGAACGTTCTGGAAAGCTAAGAAAAAAAAAAAAAGTAAATCATTCATAAAAATAAAATAAAAAAATAACTCAAAATAATAATAACAATTAATTAATGACTTGAATTCAATATTTGATATTTGAAATGTAAAACTTTTAGAGCTGACATAAATATATTTGTTTGTTTTATTCCCATATTATTAAATATAGCACAAGCCCGTCACCGTCTGTGAGTCCTGTGGAGAAACATGCCTGTCAGAGCAGCGAAACACCTTCAGGCTCATTACTCCGCAGGTGCAAAACTGAGTCATGCACATGAAAGGTCAGACTACAACAACAAACTATTCGTATCACAGACCATAATAAACACTTGTGATCTCCTCCAGTGCCAAAGGGCATTATGCATCTCATTGTAGAATTCAGTGTTCTGGTTTACTGTACCGAGAAAATTGCTTGAGAAATACACTGTACAGCAGAGATGTGCTAATTGCTTTTGCAGAATCCACCTGAGCAACAGCTTTTCTATTTTTTACCCATGGTGGCTGTACATTTTGTAAAATAATAGTAAAAATGTTTTATAGACATATGCCTTTCCATTTTCTTATTTTGACTGTGTTGATACAACCAAAATTTACTTTTGATGTATTCCCTTTTCTTCACTTTTAATCCATATTAATATTATTTACTGGGGAAAAAAATGTCTAAATGTCTTTATCCATCAAAATGAGTTTTAAATTATGAATCAAATTTTCTAAATGTAGTAAATGGCAGAAAATCTTTAATGCAATGTCATATCAGAAATGTGATTTCTTAACTAAGTGGGAGATAGTGGGAGTTTGTACCCTCTCGTAGCTGTGTCTGTGAGTATTTGCAAGATGAGGATGTCAGCAACATCTTCCTCAGTAAAGGCAGAGTACCAGTCACTTCCTCTTCACTGATCCAGTCCTCCACCATGCACAGGTGAGGATAGTTTGTGGCCAGAAGACGTAGAAGAGCAGAGTGTAGGCCTGAAAATAAAACAAAATATTAAGTGCATAACTAAATTCAACTTTATTTTATTCTATTTAGTATTACAGCACTATAACATTTCACGGTTTGCATGTATACAACCTGTAAATCAATGCACATAAAAATGTATAGAAGCATTTACATAAGATTTCAAGTATCAGTGTCACGTAACAAGAAAAAGACGCATCTAGTGATGCAACTAAATATGGTTGTATTATCACATATTTTTAAAACTACTCTGCTGAATATAAGTGCAATGGAGGTTAAATGGGTGTCCTTTACCTCCCAGCTCCTGCTGCAGTCCTTGGGCCTGGCAGATGAGGTGTTTAATGGGAATCTGGTCCATGAGGGCAGGAGAGTATGATTTTGGCTTCTTCTGCATAAGTGCTGGGAGGAGAGAGAACGTGTGTTTATCAGGTTGTTTGTTAAAAATAGGCTTTTGTGGTGCAGCTCATGTACAGGTGATTTTTCATTGTATTCCAGTTCATTAGCACAGCCAAAGGGCATCATTACTCCAGAATGATAGAGAAGAAGAGAGAGAGAGTGAGAGAGAGAGATTAAATAAGCACAGCACTCTGGGAAGAGCTGTGTGCATAAACAGTGAAGAGTAAGCGCTCTAATAACCGATGAGAGGCTTGCAAAGCAAAGCCAAACTGCAGGTGATTGGTGTGAGTTTGAAGCAATTTAATATGCAGAGGAGAGAGCAGGAAGATAAGCTGTATCGCTCTCATCCTAATATTATATCAGCACTCTGGGTGGCAAGATAGGAACTTACATAAGTGAGCAAACACCAGATTAACTGTAGATAAACTGATTAAGTCCAGTTGTGCAGAGACTATCATTTAAAAACTGAATTGTTTAAATTTAAACAAAGAAAACGGATGTAAAAGAAGACAAAAACAGAAAACAGAATAATAATAATAATGCAAAACTGCATCTCTTTCAATTGCTCTAGTTTGAATCGAATGGGCCAATCAGAACATTAAGTAAAAATGTAGGAGCATTTCAAATATTATGTCAGTAATCTACCTACCCAACGTCTTTGTATTTGCTAGCAGAGCTTCCTCATATGACAGGATGTAATAGAGAATGAGCAACTGGGTGGTGATGGTGTACTGAGAACGGGCTTTCCCTCCATCTCCCTGAGAGAGACAGAAAAATGAAAAGAGGTCAAACAGAGGTTAAAAGGAACAGAAAGTACAGGAATAAATGTTCTGATCTGCATCGGATACAATTGGAGATATACAGTGTATAGTAAAGTCATTTATGTATATAGTATTTCATACAATACAGATTGTTTCACAGAAGCTTCACATTAATAAACATGAAAATAACAGTGTTAAAGTTGTAAAATGTATAAATTACTAGATAAATCTAATCTGAGTTGTAAAGCAGCTTGACAAAAGATAATACCATAATTCAGCTTACTTTAGAATATTGTTTCAATTCAGTTCAATAACTGTTCATTCAAAAACAGTTAAAAAAAGTGCAAAGTACATAAATTCTGAAACGATTACAATTCAGCTATAAGCAGCTCTCCATAAGACGTGTCATTATTCAGCTCATGTCAGTTTAAAGTCGATCCAATATAGTTAAAAATAGTGTTGGTTGCAAAGTTAGTGTCATTTCCCAGCGGAATTCAGTTAAAAAAAAAAATCTCATCTGTGTCATTGCAGCTACAATTATAATATTCATTTCTACATTAAAGACAATTAACATTCAGTATCAGTGACTATACCACACATCATTACAGGTCTTTAATACCACTAAGCCCAAAGTGTCTTTTGATCTATATAATTTATGCTTCTACTAATCTTCTAATATCTGAATCTTTGACTTGAACATATTCCAATATCTAGGTGTTGCTGGTCTAAAAATAACCTTCAGTAATATCTATGTGACTGATTTGAGTAGTCTGACTTTTGCCACTGCAGGGCGGCAATTTAGCGCAGTTATTTCTTTCTTTTTTTTGAGATTTTTGCAGTCAACATGATCGAAAAGATGCTTAAGATCCACCCACCCCTGCCAAGCCCTGGAAAACATTAAGGATCTCCTGCTCTGTGATTGGCTGGTTGGTGGCCTCAGGGTTGGTCTTGGAAGCAGGGGTCAGGATGGAGTTAATGTAAACATCAATTAATGGAAGCAGCTGAGTGTGGAGTGGGGTATTCGTCTCGCACAGCTGTCTGAAGATCCAGTCCTAAGAAAAAAGGGGGATAAAATCCAGAAAGAAAGACACATTCAGAATAAGTGAATTACCCAATCATCCACCTCTGGCGCTTGGGTGATTAAATCATCTTTCCAGCAGAGCAGATCAATAGCTATAACATGGCTTACTGACTCTAGGGGAGGCAGATTCCAGTCTTTAAGGCTGACGATGTAATTGTGAGGAAACATTCTAAACAGCCGGGCGATGCACTACCACATTCAAAAACCACATCCTTAATTAAATCAATGGAGTGTTTTCCATGAGTAAGGAGAGGAGCCAGCCAGTCAAACAGATAATAGAACCCAATGGATTCAAGTCGATACTAGCACTGAACAGAATCAGCAGAGTAATATAGTGTAGTTAGCAAGGAGCCGATTTGAACACAACACAAAGACAAAACAGGAAAAGTTAGGAAAGGAAACATAACAAAACTGTCCCCAAAAGCAACAACAGGATTACAATACAATAGAATTTAACAGACAGAACAAAAAAAACAGAAAGGACAGAATTCCAACCTAACGGATTACCTTAATGGACACTTTGTGTTTGGTGAAAGCTCTGCTCCTCAGGAGCTGGTATATGCAGTGGATGGGGAGGAATCCTGTGATGTTGGCACTGAGGTTATTAGTAACGGCCACTCGCACGGCATGTGCTGTGACCACCTGTGACAACACAAAAATCCACTTATTACAGTATTTGTCTTGATGCCGTAATTGTGCAGCTACATTACATTTAAGATTTAACAGATGTCTTATCTATAATGACAAAAAGTGCTTTGTTTCCATTTGCTAGATTGCCATGTTCAACAGATGGCAAGTATGTAGCTCTTATAGATATCTGCGAGGACAGGATATCTATAAGACTGCATGTAATATTAGGACAAGCTGTTAGTAATTAAGATGATTGCTATGGTGCCTACACAGTTCTTGCAATATGTCAAACAGATTTCACAAACTCAGAGGCACACAATTCTTATTTTTTTAAATTTTGTTCCTATTAGAAGAAGCTAACGACTGTTTCGCATTTAAACACCATGAATACACTGTAAGGAGAGAGGCACCTGTTCAGTGAAGATTTCCTGAGTGAAAATGGTCTTCATTTTGCTCAGTGAGCTGGGTTTGATGGCGATCTGTGGAAGGATAAGGAGTTTAAATTAGCAAAATATGTTTCTCAAGTTGATTAAACTCTATGCAAGGTTTAGAAACTCCAAAAACTAATTTCAACAAAATTTCAAAGTGACTCATTCTGGCTAAACAAACCCTCCATGACTCATCTAACTGTACCACATCAATAATGTACGGCTCAGCTAAGGGCAATTACATATTACACAGACGTACTTTAGCCTTCTCTGGGATGTGCATGTTCCTAGACACTAACAATCAATAAATCCACCAATTAACACCCTCTCTTCTGTGACTTTTACAGTGCAAGCCACCAAGTATAATGGATGTTTACACCTAGAGGACTAATTCTGGAATTTAACCAATGTTGGCATTTAAGCCCAAAGTAAACAGGATCAAGTACTTCCTTCGTTTGATTCTAAATTTGACTTTTAATAGGGGAAAAAAAAACAAATGATCTTATTGATAAAGCATTTATGATCATAAGTTAGATTCAAATGTTCAAATTAAAATTCTCAAAGCGGCTGTCTACCTATTCAGGGTTTTTTTTGTTAAATATGTTTCACAGATGTACTTTGTGATTTCAATTCCAGTCTGTTTGTCCTTGTAAAACTTTCGTAAAAAATTACAGTGTGTATTAGTTACTTCTTTATCGGCTATCTTTGGGGTCCTTTGTGAAATTAAACCCACATCTGTGATTGTGGAATGTATTTTTAACGCTCATTTATTCATTGACACATTACTGTATACTAAAAGACAATTCTCACTAAATGCACTGTTCATTATAGAATTCCCTAATCATATACACTTTTGTTCAAAAGTTTGGGGACAGTATGTTTTTTTTTTTTTACTGAAATAAACATGCAGATATCCAGAATGAATCCATTAAATTATTTTAAAGTGACATTTATAAACAAATATTAATATTATTTTTTTTTCAACTTTCTATTAATCAAAGAATCCTACATGAATTTATCACCATTTCCACAGAAATATTAAGCAGCACAACTATTTCCAACATTGATAATAATAAAGAAATTTTTCTTAACCAGCAAATCAGCATTTTAGAATGTTTTCTGAAGGATCATGTGACACTGAAGAATTGAGTACCGTATTTTTCAGACTATAAGTCGCACCTGAGTACCTGAGTATAAGTTGCATCAGTCCAAAAATACGTCATAAGGAAAAAAAACATAAGTTGCATCGGACTATAAGTCGCATTTATTTAGAACCAAGAGAAAACATTACCGTCTCCAGCCGCGAGAGGGCGCTCTATGTTTTCAGTGTAGACTACAGGATCACTGAGCAGCATAGAGCGCCCTCTCGCGGCTGTTCATTTCATTTCTCTTGGTTCATGTCAAATTAATTTTGATAAATAAGATGCACCTGACTATAAGTCGCAGGACCAGCCAAACTAAGAAAAAGAGTGCGACTTATATTCCGGAAAATACGGTAACGATGCTGAAAATTCAGCTTTGCCATCAAAGGAATAAATTACATTTTAAAATACATAAAAAGCATTAATAATTTAAATTGTAATAACATTTCACAATTATACGGTTTTTAATGCATTTCTGATCTAATAAATACAGCCCTGGTGAGCGTTAAGAGACTTTTCGTAAAAACTGCACCAACTATACTAATATCATTAATCTCACACAGAAGTCCAGTTTAATTCAATGGGTTTTGTGATGCATGCCTACACAGCATAAACTTCCGTGACACCCTCATTCATTCAAGAGACACTCATCTTAATAAAGTACACGAAACGACAGGCATCCAGTGTTAATAAATAGAACTCATATGTCATTTAGAAAACTAATCCTCTCAGAATAGGGCGAAAGTGATCTTATTATTTTGTTCACAGGCTGCCAGCGCTGACCGACTGATTGCTTAAACTCACCTTCATCCCAAGGGTGGAGCAAACCAGCTCGATGATGGCACTGAGCTGGTTGCTATGGAAATACATGGCAACCAGTAATAGCATCTCTCCAAAAGAGGCTGAGACACGGGCGGCACTGAAAAGAATAAGAGAGGAGAAGAAAGGAGACAAAGGGAGGGGAAAATGCATTAAAAGAGTTAATATTCAAACCCTCTTTTACACAGAACAATCAGGTAGACACACACACCAACCCCCAGGGTTACAGTGGGCTTCACATATATGATAACCCTATCCACAAACACGCACAGCCTTGCATCGAAGGACATTTATCTCTAAATCTATAGAGTGTGGATAAGCACTCCAATCACAGTGGGTCACGAGGAGCACAAGCTACAGGAGAGATGACTTATAACCCATCAGCTGCTTATTAGTTATTCAATTGAAAAAGCCTGCCACTGCCTAACCTCTTTATAACCCCATCTGTTTTCATTTTATCATTCATGCCCCCCCCTACCCTTTTCTAAGCATTAAATTAACCACATTTTACTACAAATGTTGTTTGCGAGTTTACAAAGTAAAAAAAAAAAAGCTAGCCTTAAGCGCATGCAGTTAGCTCACCCATATCTATAACTGAAATGGTTCTGAATGCTCTCCATTGGGCAGACCTCCGGGGAATAATAATTACAGACACAAAGAATAAGAAAAATAAATCAAAATGTAGCTCCAAATACTTCTTGAATGGTTTTCTTTGAAATAAAACTAATTGAATTATAGGATGAACAGACGCTTGGTACAAAAGCAGAACAATTATGTTCCCCCGTAAACCTCTCCGGAAGATTTCCTTCTCACCGATCACAAAATAACTGGCATTTTTAGTATGTTGTAAAACACATTTATTGGTTGTTGTGGGTTTGAAGGGCTCGTTCATCCAGGCCTTCCGTACCTCTCAAAATACTCCTCCTCTTTTATCATCCAGCTGAGCCACATTACCATCAGTTGCTCCTGTTCTGGAGTACTGCAGAGAGAAGAAACAACAGCAATGATGACACAGCTAGGCTTTACTCCAGACTTACAGTAAATTTAAAAATTGAAGATCAATTTAACTGAACTGAACTTTGTATTGAACATAACTGAGTGATAGAACATTAATGCTGATGTTTTACTGAAAACAAATCACTTTGATAATGTTACATCAAGAAGTCATATCATGCTAAATTGTTTCATACTTTAAAAATAAAAAACTATTCTAGTCCACATAAATATCATAACATCATAAAAGGGGCATAATAGCACCCCTTCAATACACTTCAGTCTTCAGTGTCACATGATTCTTCAGAAATCAGAAATATGCTGATCTGGTGCTCAAAAACATTTCTTATTATCAATGTTAAGTAAAAATATTTTTGAGGAACCATGAAACCCAATTTTTTTTCAGGATTATTTGATAAAGATCAAAGTTACATTTTAGTTTAAATAGAAATCCTCTGTAAAAATCGTTTTTGATCAGTTCATTTTGAATGCATCCTTGTTAAATAAAAGTATTACTATCAAAAACATTTCATTGTACCGACAGTAGTATTAAATGTCTAACAGTGTTTTAGAAGTCCAAAAAGATCAGCAGCTAAAATGTTTTGTACAGAAATCCTTGGATTTCTGATGTCAGAGTTTAAAATGGAGGTGGAACATTGTCTGAAAATAAAGTATAATTGTTTTAATTACAGCTGTACCTCACTGAGAGAAATTTTATACATTTATGATATGACCATTTTAATCGTTAAATCATTTATCTTAATAGGTGGAGTTATTAGAGTATTAGTGTCTAAGTGTGTACCTGACGAGGGTAGGGAACGCCAGCAGTTTGCAGAAGGACAGGGAGACAAAGCGCACTCCCGCAGGTGTGGCTGGTGGACGACTGGTCATCAACTGCAACAGCTGCTCCGCCTCTTCATCTGTGGGCCTGTGGAAAGAAAACACATTTATAACCACCTTGAAAACTTTGCAACGTGTCATCAGAAACTGAATATAATCTAACAGTTGGAGTTCATTTCCAAACCCTGTATAGAATGCAGGGGAAAATTTGCTTAAGCTTCATAAGAGTCAAAGTTACTTGTGGTTAAAAACTACAATACCACCCATTTATACTTAAAAACATTTAATTGGGTCAATTGTAGCACACCTAAGACCAGCTATCCCCATAAGTGCGCAATAGAGTCGCAGCAGTGCGCTGGCCTTCACAACGTGCTCCTCCCGCAGGCCAGAGTACCCCGAGCTACTCTCTGAGTCCATATCAGTGTCATTGGGAACATGGGTACTGCGCGAGCGGGGAAGGATGGCAACCAGCTCCAACAGCAGCTGCCTCCGCATTTGCCACAGCACTGAGCTGCTCTCTCTTTTCCTCTAAAATGAGACACATGAATTTCATATGTTTACAAAGCAGCTGATCCTCAAGTGTCTGAATGCAATTGTTTTTGCGTCTTACCTGCTGACCGTTGCGAATGAACATACTGAACCAGGTACGGACTTTTCCATTGGTGCCCAGAAGTAGGCCGCTGACATAAGACACAAGAGGACTGACCGCCTCATCTGCCATGTCTGGCTTATAGTCCAGCGTTAGAGCAACGCCCAGACCTGGAAGATGACACTCTTCCACCTGTGGAAGGACCAAGGGCTTGACTTTAATATGACACATCGTTCTGATCAATTTAGCTGTGGCCCATTAGCAAGCATGACAGCTGGTCTAGTGCTGGAGACTCACCACCATGGCCCTGATGTTAAGAGCCTGAGAAGGGTTCATCTGACACAGCTGCCGGAGAGCTTCTGTCCTGCGCCGTCCACCCACGCTCTCCTCATCCTGCCGTTCTCCATTCTTTATCAATCCCCTGCACACTGGAGACACAAAGAGAAACAAACTTAAATGTGCCGCTTTTAACTTTAAGCAGCATATAAACCACATTTAATATACTAATATTTTTGTATTTTCATTACATACATGAATTACAGTTCAAAGGTCTGGGGTCAGCAAGACAAGTAATTTAATTAATATCTTTATTCAGGAAGAATGCATTAAATGTATCCAAAAAAAGTTACAAAAGATTTATTTTTCAAATAAATGCTGTACTTCTGAATTTTCTATTTATCAAAGTAACCTGGAAAAATGTACCATGCATTACACAAAAATTTTAAAGCAACTTAACTGTTTTCAACAATGATAATACAGGTGCCGATCATATAATTACAATATAATCAAAAAGTTGATTAATTTCACTAATCCATTCAAAAAGTGAAGCTTGTATATTATATTCATTCATTACACACAGACTGATTTAATTCAAATGTTTATTTCTTTTAATTTTGATGTTTATAACTGACAAGGAAAAACCCAAATTCAGTATCTCAGTTAATTAGAATATTGTGAAAAGGTTCAATACTGAAGACACCCGGTGCCACACTCTAATCAGCTAATTAACTCAAAACACCTGCAAAGCCTTTCAATGGTCTCTCAGTCTAGTTCTGTAGGCTACACAATCATGGGGAAGACTGCTGACTTGACAGTTGTCGAAGAGAAGATCATTGAAAACTTGAACAATGAGGGCAAGACACAAAAAGTCATTGCAAAGGAGGCTGGCTGTTCACAGAGCTCTGTGTCCAAGCACATTAATAGAAAGGCAAAGGGAAGGAAAAGATGTGGTAGAAAAAAAAAAAAGTGTACAAGCAATAGGTAACTGCACCCCGGAGAGGATTGTGAAACAAAACCCATTAAAAAATGTGGGGGAGATTCACAAAGAGTGGACTGCAGCTGGAGTCAGTGCTTCAAGAACCACTACACACATATGTATGCAAGACATGGGTTTCAGCTGTCGCATTCCATCTTTAAAGTCACTCTTGAACAACAGACAGCGTCAGAAGGGTCTCGCTTCAAAAAGGACTGGACTGCTGCTGAGTGGTCCAAAGTTATGTTTTCTGATGAAAGTAAATTTGGCATTTCCTTTGGATATAATTCCTTACATTTATATAGCATTTTCTAGGCACTCAAAGCACTTTACATAGTCAGGGGGTATCTCCTCATCCACCATCAGTGTGCAGCATCCACCTGGATGATGTCACGGCAGCCATATGGTGCCAGAACGCCCACCACACACTAGCTTACTGGTGGAGATGTGAGTGATGAAGCCAATCAACGCATATGGGGATTGTTAGGAGGCCATAATGGTCAGAGGCCAATGGGTGAATCTGGCCGGGATGCCGAGGTCACACCTCTATTCTTTTCGAAAGACATCCTGGGATTTTAACTGACCACAGAGAGTCAGGACCTCGGTTTAATGTCTCATCCGAAGGACGGTGCTTGTTGACAGTATAGTGTCCCCCTCACTACAATGGTGCGCTAGGACCCACACAGACCACACTAGCACCTCTTCCAGCAGCAACCTAGTTTTCCCAGGAGGTCTCCCATCCAGGTACTGACCAGGTTCAGCCATGCTTAGCTTCAGTGGGCAACCGGTCTTGCTCTCCAGGTTGATATGGCTGCCGGCAGGGATATCAGGGTCCAAGAGTCTGGAGGAAGAGAGGAGAGGCACACAATCCATGTTGCTTGAGGTCCAGTGTAAAGTTTTCACAGTCAGTGATGGTTTGGGGTGCCATGTCATCTCCTGGTGTTGGTCCAAGTTGTTTCCAACACAGCCGTATACCAGGAACTTCATGGAGATGCAGATTTAATTTTCCAACAGGACTTTACAAACAACTGCAACTACATTTCAGATGGCCAATATTTCTAAAAATCCTTTCTTTGTATTGGTCTCAAGTTATATTCTAATTTTCTGAGATACTGAATATGGGATTTTCCTTAGTTGTCAGTGATAATCATCAAAATTAAAAGAAATAAACATTTCAAATATATCAGTCTGTGTGTAATGAATGAATATAATATATAAGATTTACTTTTTCAATGGAATTAGTGAAATAAATCAACTTTTTGATGATATTCAAATTGTACACACCTGTAAGAAGAAATGTTTCTTGAGATCCAAATCAACATATTAGAATAATTTCGAAAAGATCATGTGGCACTAAAGACTGGAGTAATGATGCTGAAAATTCTGCTTTGTCAATACAGGAATAAATTAAAACAGTTTTTTTTATTTTATTATTGCAATAATATGTATCAATATTACTGTTTTGCTGTGCAAAAAAAATAAATGCATTCGTGGTGAGAATAAGAGACTTCTTTACTTTCTTTAAATATATATATATATATATATATATATATATATATATATATTTTGACCTTCATGACATTTTTTTATTGGAAGACACATTTAATCAAGAAAAAATGAGCTCAAGAATGAGCTGGTTAACATGGATTAGTCTCAGTTTAGGAATAGGAATGCTAAGTATTATATAGACCACCTAAAATAAGACAAGATGTAAAACAGATTCGATCCTGTGTGTCCATGTGAGCATCATAGCTAAATTTGACTGAATCAACTAGTACGCTATGGCTCCTGAGAGTTATTTTAAAATATTTTCCACAAATATCGGTCTTTATTTGGCTTTGATTCGAGTGCTCACCTTGAATTAAAATACCTGTTTACCTTTTATTATGCGATTTTAACCACAGATGTTATTTTGCCACACAGAATGATTCGAATTACAGAGAATCTTTTATGACTGAGTGCTGGAATGATATTAGTTTCAATAGCCTCATATGAAAAGTCCGTCACAATTCATGCTGCATCTGATTACAGTGTATCGCTATAGACAAGCTCTTTCCCTTAATGATTCCGCCTTGAGCGGAATATTCTCCCGATGAAAGATCCTGTCTAGGTAATGAGCCTTGAGAATTGGCCATTCAGTAATATGAAACATTTCAAACTGGGCTCTGAATGGAGCCTCACACAAATAAGCTATTGACTCAACAAGGACCTGGGAGTGATGAAGGATAGCAGAGACTCAGAGATGTTTTTATTTCCATTTAGAGCATCTGTGTGGAAAACCCACGTACGCACATAAAGAGGCGCACAAACACACCCATGCCCGAACTGCACATAATCAGACTCATCAAAATGGAAATGCAGTGCCTCTCAGATGATCATGCAATGGCCACATAAGGCAGATAAAATGTAAAATAAAACTGAGTTTCATGTGGCTTTTTAGCGAGAGAAGAAAAAAGAAATATTATATTTTGTTGCATTAAAACAAAAACAATTGTACATTTCCCTGATCCAAAACCCAGAAACACCTTAATGCAACTCAATAAATATTCAAATATTGTGGAATATTTCAAAATGAACATGTCTGATGAAATGTGCACAGTAAGACCAGTAATTAGTAATAATGATTTTATGTTGTCTTTAAAAGAACAGGAAAGGTAATGGACTAAAGGTTACATGTATAACTGTTTTATTTGAGCAGATGATGGACATACCCTCACTGAAGCTGTCTGGGACGTTTGCCACCAGCAGGCACAGGAACCACTCTCCATTCCTCACGTGAAGCAGGGCCTCGGCCACCTCAATGATGGGCAGCAAAGAAGGCAGCTCTGTTGAAAGCAGAAAAATCAAGAAGGAATTTGATTTAAAAAATGTTTAAGACGGATTTATTAAGAACAAAACATCAAAGACATAACTGAGGCAGCTAAAGTATCATTTTACCAAGGATTTCATTTCTGTCATGCTGAGGGAAATGTTTACTGATATAAAGATGATTGTGTCATAGCACAGTTTAATGGTGTGTTTTTTTTTCAATTGCTTCGAGCAAAGTTTTTACACAATAAATGTTACACCACTTACCTGCTTGTAGGATGCAAAGAACATCAGCCACTTCCTCCAGATACACGGGACTCTCAAACAACTCAGAAGACTTGAGGAAAAACTCTCCATTAGAGTCAGTCACCTGTTAAAAACAGGAAAAGATTTTAACACTATTTTATGTGTGATAGATAGGGATGTAGCGATGCATGAAAATCGATGCAGATGTGAAGATTCAAATTGGTTGAAATATTAAACAAATCGCAATACAGTTTTGGGTAGGAGTTTAAGAATGTATCTCTGAGAGGAATTGGCTGTCTTTAGAAATTTTTTTTTTTTTTTCTTTTCATCTTGACTGTATAATGCATATGAAAGCAGTAGGGTATCAATAGGGTCAAGCCAAAGACTGTAGAATACCCAAGACATGTCACTCGTATAGTTCTGAAAGGGGTAAAATGCAAAGCTCAATATGGCCGCTATCGAACAAAGCCCCGCCTTCAGAGTAAAAGTCTAACTGTACAGTAACTGCAGCTGCCATTAGAAGTCTCAGTTTCTATCCACCTTTTTCCCGAACGCGGAAATAAGCCTATGGGTAAGACTTCCATTTCATTAGCCGCTATGAGGAGAATAACAACATGCAGTAAATGGTAAAACTGTTTGCAGTACAACACACGATCGTGACCCTTTGTCGTTGGGACTGCATCATCCTTAAGAAATAAACGATACGCAAATCCGTCGTCAAACTGGGCCTTGTTTGTAAAACAAGCATCTTCGAAATGCAGGGAACAAACACAAACACTTGCACAACTCCGTTGATGCTCTGTAAAAATAAACTCCATCCTCTGGTCCCTTAATGCTATTTCTTTGGTAATCTGTGCAGGGTTGTCTTGCCCTGGCAACCAAAAACACACTCCTTTTGTGACATTTCGCGACACTCTCGCTCTGATCAGTGAAGTCTGTGCTCAGCCTCTCAGTGCTCTGCTATACGGGAGCGCGCGCTCTTCCGGCAGACGCGCCCTTAGGAGCCATATAAGGAAATTCCGCTCCATCTAACGTCACACAGACCTATACTCGAAAAAAAACTTTCGGAAACTTGTGACAAACCGGAAGGAGTATTTTTGAAACAGAAATACTCCTTCAAACGTACAACTTAATTTTTGACTTAATGTTTAGCATGGGAATCCAACTCTTTAACAGTGTAAAAAAACTCAGTATGCATGAAATAGCATTTCACCCCCCCTTTAGGCTTGGTGAAAAGTTTTGGCGAATTTTACGTTTCCCCATACAAAGAAACAGGAGCTGCACTTACATACCCGAGAGAAGTTTGTAGATGGCCACCAAGTGACATGACTTGAATTAAAACGTCTTTGTTCAACAACTGCACTGCTTTGTTTACAGTGGTAACCAAGGAAACCCTGTATTGCTGCTGTTCCATAAGTGCCACCTGCTGTCAGAGAGTGAATTTGCGCTCTCATTCAGCCGTCTGATGTTTTTTGTCTCATTCATGTTTTACGTAGCATAATTTCACAAAGTTAAAGTCAGACCATTCTGTTTTTGCTTCTGTTTGGATCATGATTAAAATCGAGTGATTTCCAAGTGAATGGAAAGAGCACAGACAAAGCCTTATTTTGCTCATATAAGGACGTCCAAGACCCCCCCCCCCCCCCCCCAAAAAAAAAATAAAATAAAAAAAAATTATAAAAAAAATAAAAACACATAATATTTCAACAATGTATTTTTTTTATTCTACAATTGTGAAGTAAAATTCACTTTAAATATTCACTTTTCATACATGAAGATGACATAAAAAAATGTAGTGTAAAACAAAGATGAAATGAAAATGACATTAATTTATTATTTTATACCGTAGAGGGCAGCAGAGGATCACCCATTAGCTCAGTTGCCATTTTCAATCCCTTATTTGTTTGTTTTTAGCATTTTGAGCTAATATAAAATTACTATTATAAAAGATGTTGTACTTTTATTATACTGAAGTATAGTAAGTACAATTAAATAATAATCTATTAGATGTAATTTAAAAAAGGGCACATCAAGAAGAGTTATTTAAGTTTTCAGCCAACACATTTGTTGCTGCGGTAGTTTTATTACTCCACATCCCTTAATGCACAGCTCTATTTTGACATTGACTTGTCAGATGTTATCACTGTCAATCAAAGCAATGATTTGCGGAGCAATTTAGCAGCTTGCATATTTTTTTTTTACACTCACATTTGTCATTCCACGAATCGCACAAATAACCAATTCTGAATTAAAAAACAGCGGATTTCACTGAAGAGTTTGCATCCCCGTTTCAAATTCACAAAGAAATGTTCAGCATTTTGTCCAAACAGTAATAAAAGGAAATCTTTTTGTATAATATAAATCTAATTTTGTAAAAAAAAAAAATTGTGAGATAATCGAATTGTGAAATCAGTATCGTAAAACGTATCAAATCATGAATTGAGTGGATCGTTACATCCCTAGTGACAGAATAAATTAAAGATAACATTTTTATGAAAGATCTTTATGAAACATTGAGGAAAACTTGAATGTAGCCTTTTAATTTAGGTCTTCCTTTCTTTCAGCTTGTTAAAAGGATCACAATACCTATATTATTTGTTTTGAAAATAAGCCTCATGTCAACCTAGGCTACATTTATTTGAACAAAAACACATTAATATTGTTAAATATTATTTTAACTTAAAATAACACATATCTGAATATATTTTAAATAATATTATTTTATATTTTATTGCTGCAATGGCAAAGCGGATTTTCAGCAGCCATTAGCTACTCCAGTTTTCAGTGTTGCACGATTGTTCAGAAATCATTCTAATAATGCTGATTTTCTGCCCAAGAAACACTTCTTATTATCATCAATTTTGTAAACAGTTGTGCTGCTTAATATTTTTGTGGAATATATATTTGTTCTGAAATCATATATATTAAAATAATTACATATTTATGGGCTAACAGTCATCTAGAGGAAAGTATTTTCAAATGTAAAAAATGACAATTTGATTTTAAACTGAAGCAAAGATCATTATCCAGAAGTAAATAATTGCATTCCAAACCTTGTTCATAATGGCTAGCAGCTCACTGAGAGCCAGTCTGAGTCTCCTGAGAGGATCACTGTGCTCAAACTCCAGAGTCAAACCATGCTGCAGCTGAGAGACCAGGATGCTCTCGCTGTTAGAGCCTCCAGCCTTATGCCTGTAAACACATTAGAATCATTAGAATCATCAGATATTTAAGCAAAACTTCACTCCAAAATATCTTTCAGTGTCTCAAAGCAAGATTAACTTAGATTTATCATGCCAATTAAATTAACCAACACAACTGCTACATGAAAGCTGTCATGCTTCTGAACCCACCTCAGCTGCTGCTCTTTTCTAGCGTCCTGCTCCAGAGCATGGAAATCCACAGATAGCAGTGCAACGATGGAGTTTACCGCCTCCACGCCTGACAGCAGTCGCAGGATGAGCTTCTTGTCCTGCGCCCAGGCGTTACTCTGATCTGCAGGGGCACATAGAGCCATCCTCACAAGACAGGGCAGCAGGAGCCGGAGCTCTGGGTCACTTAAAGCTGCTAATCTGGCCACATCTACCTTCTGCATGGCCTCAAATGCAAATGGGCTCACAAACTGAAGACTGGCACTGTCCACCATTCTGCTGCAAAGAATGAAGGGGAAGACAGAGAAAGGAAACGCTATATATATATATATATATATATATATATATATATATATATATATATATATATATATATATATATATATATATATATACACACACACATATATATAGTAACCATACTTTACACAATATTAGTTACTACAACTATTGCTATTAGGCTACTGTAAAATCATAACACCAGTAATCAAAAAAGAATGATTTTTTTCAGTCAAGTAGAACGGTTAATTTGTTTCATTTATTAATTCTTTTTTGTGTGTGTGTGTGATCACATTTAGGACTAAACCCCACACCAAAAACACCATTGTGGTATTAACATGTTTTTGGCAAAACTATGCTCTGGATGTGCGCGATGGTAATATTATATCCAAAGAATATGGTATACGTCGGTAAATACTATATATGAATATGGTAATAAAACAATCCCACAGTATAATAAAGAGTTTATTTGGATTTTAGGTGTTTTTATAATACTGTTTATTCCAGTATTCCAGCATTATTGTTTTAACATTGGTTGCTCTAGAAATGTTTTTAAAAAAAATACTATTTAAAACACTTTTAAGTGCTCACTGTGGAGAGAACTGCCCTTAGATGCACAGCACAATCAAAAAAGTATACTTAATGTATCAAACTCTTAACAGAATCTAATAAAATGTCATTTTGTATCATTAGGGACCGTAGAACAGTAGTGGAACCGACCTACCTGAAGTTTACCAGAGCCGCTGGCTACAACAGAAACACAAACCCCGATGAGGCCCGCGAGACCGCGGTCTTTCGTGATTCTCACGCCTACAGGAAGTTGAGCGTCGCCGTTCAAGGTAGTTCAGTTCACCGGTAAGCTAACAGGCTAGGTGCTGGAGCTTTTTCCTGGAGATCCATTCATCAAGATGTAACTATTTAAAGCACTATAATTCCAATAATAATAATTATATGCTTCACATAATTGACTTATTCTGTATAAAAACATCTACGTCCCCAAGACTGTTTACGAACAGCAAGCTATAGAAGGTAACGCTATAATGGTGAAATGTTTTAGGACAAGTCAAGCGCTAGCACTCATCTCATCTGCCTTCAGTGTGCACACTGAACTCTGACTGGCTGCGTCTCAAAACCTAGTGAGCCCCGCCTACTTAGACACCACTGATTGTTTGGCAACCACAGGCAAGTTCATAGTTAAATTGTCCTAACAGCGCAACAAATATGGTACATTGCAATAAATATAAAATATAATATTTACATAGATGAAAATCCAACGTGTCTGTGATGCCCAAAAAAGCTCTCTAAGGTTTGAGACAATTAGGAGAACAAGGAAGATTATTTAACCATGGTAGCTGCAAGAAACAATTTTTTTTCAGAAACATTTTCCTATTCAACTATTTTTCCTATTGTATTCCAGATAATCGCAAATATTTAATTATAGAACATGTATTTTTACCTTTTATAATTGCTTTTACAATTTTATATTTTAAATATAAAAGACTGCAGTAAACACAGATGCAACCTACCTACACAAAATTTGTTAATGCAATTATATTCTTTCATAAAGCAAAATATGGTATGTGTCATGAAAAGAGCCTTGTTAAAATATTACTAAACCAGTGATTATCACATTTTCCTTAAAATATGAATGCTTTGCTTGAAATAATATAGTTCTGTCTGTAGTTTATTTTTCGTAAGGGTAAACTCTGACCTTGAGATGTCCTCGACCCTATAGCTCTTTACATGCTGTACATCACGCACTTGCATTTGGAAAGAATGTAGAACTGGTGTGGGAGGTAAGAGAAATCCCAGGGTCTTTGAATATCAGCATACAGTTTATTCTGAACAGAGGAAGATACAGGAAATGGATCTTTCTCTGTGCACAAACACTGCATTTCCAATGGGCACCCAGATACAGTTGGGTTGAAAAGTTCATTTACACCACACATTTCTTTGTCACACTCAAAGAAAAGTGATTTTGGTCTAAAAGTGTCCAGTGTCGCTCGGAAATGGTGCAAACAGGACAGGAGAGCCAATCAGGGAGGGTGAGGTGAAGTGAAATGGATGAACTTCTAAAGGGGGTCTAGAAGTATATTATAGGTCTTTGATATCTTCATCAGAGCTGAAGTGTCCATCACTACAAACAGATTTCACGCCACAGTCCCTCCCCCCAAAAAACACAAGCACAGGATAAACATGAAGTTGACTCTTTATTCCTAAAACAGAAGCAGTGCCACCCAAGGATGGTGCGGCATTCATATATAATTATTTATATATTGCAGTTTTTCATTTTTGTGTCTAAATGTGTGGTATAAAATACAATATACGACAATGTACCTCTTTATTTTTAAACACAGTGAACTTCATTGCTGTACAAGTCCCGTGCAGCTAAAGCTTAGCTGTAATTGTGTCCACACGCAAAGGCGTGGACAGAAACCCCCGTCCGGTCTCCTCTGTACATCGTGACAATACAAATAATCTGTCTCCCTTACAAAAAATAATACTCTAAAAGCAACCTACAGCGACTTTATTTTATTCATCTTTTTAGTGGGTTTTTTGTTGGCTTGTTTTTGTAATTAAGACGATTACATTTATTTTTGACCAATTGCTTTAAAGCAGGAAGGCGATACAAACCTTCTAGAACTTTTATATATAAAAGAGGTTAAGAAATCAGACAAATTATACATTTAAAAACGTACAATAAATAAGACAGATGCAGGCATTTCATTTGGATATTATCCAATCCAAAAGAAACAGGGAATTAGAGGTCTTAAAACCAAGATTTCATTCTCTTATTTCATAGAGCATCATAGTCATTTTCCATCAGATTCTATACAGATTACTTCTCCATACACACTGATTATAGAACTGGCCAAATCCATGCTATCCGAGGATGTAGAACACCACCAGTCAGCACTTCCGTCTTCCTTCTTTGGCCTCCACACTGCTGAAAACTCATTCAAGGCCTCATTTCTCCTCTCTTTCTCGTCGAGTGAGTGTTAAAAACACCAGACACCTGATTCTCCTCCACAGTGCTGGGTCTCAGGTGTAGTGATGGCCTACCCAGATCATCTCCGTTGTAACTCACGTACATATAAAGTCCAGCACTGTAGTTATCTGTTGGCTTGTTTTCAGATCCACCTTTTCTTCATTCTCCTCTCCTTTTCATTCCCTGATAAGGTCCTGCTCTCAGTTCTTCTCTTTGAGTGTTACAACATGGTCGTAATGAAGTTGTACATTTGATTGAGCACCACAAAATGGATAGGCAGGCAAGAGCGGCGGTCCTGGGTCGCAGGGTCACAGGTCAGCCAGGAAAGGGCGTTGTACTGCTCCAACACAAATCTTTGAAGGGAAACCATTTTGGAACATTCAGTATTCACTATTCACTATCATTAAAATGAATTATATCACTAGAAAATGGCTTCTCGGACATTTATTGGAACATTACCTGAGAACATCAGAGGTCTGATTGGAGTCTAGAGGGTGAGAATGTTTGCTATGCAAAAGTTCATCCGATTGCACTGAAGACACATGGAGGTGTAGAGAGGCCTGGGAGTTGGGAAAGAGAAAGAGGCAAGAGGAATTTTTTTAGTCAACAGAATCCATTAATCTACGCCCACCCAAAACAAACTACAAAGCCGAGCATTTCCTCTCATTTTCAGGGCATGTTATGAATTAAATTTACAAGCCCATAAATGGGGTATCACGAGACGCCAGAAACATTCATATCCATTTAGTTTCCTTTATTAGGGAACGGTTTGCTGCAGACTTTTTAATTGTGTACAAGTCAGAAATAAACAAAGAGCTTCTTATCGAACCAAATGCTTTGCTTTCATGACAACACATTTTGCGAGTCCGTTTTCTCTCCTGCTCTTTCTTGCACACACCAACAGCAGTCTGGCACAATCCCTTCGTAATGAATTATTAAAAATCCATTGCAGGATTCTCTATGAATGCTGCATGAGGAGGAAACAAAAGGTCATGTGACCTGGACAAAGCACGACAGGTATATAGGTGCAGTCATATCTGTGCGCGATGCGCTGCTTTCTGAAGAAAATTACATACTGGACTACATTTGGTTGGCTCTGCACATAGCATGTTATTAAAAATGCCCATTTTGCACATTTACAGTAGGAATGCACAATTTTTTTGGCCTAAGCCAAACAAAATGAAAAGTTTTTTCCCCATGTATTTTGCCAATTTTGTTCCCCATTGCATAAATTAAATGGCCAAAATGTGCTTTTTACTGTTTTGTCTTGCTTTTCAAAGAAAAATAATCAATTACAAAACAACAATTTAAGAATATTTAACACTAAAGTTGTTTAAACATTCTAGCAGACATTATACCAACAAAGCACAATTTAATTTAAAATTAAGTTGGTAAAATAATATTTGAGCTGTTGTAATTAGTATCATTATTATTGCATACCTGCCAACCTTGAAGAAATTTTTTGAGTACTACAACTACTTGATAGCAGATTTATCTCATTACAAGTCTCATTACGAATACTTTGTACATATTACATTGTCACATCACATGCCTTGTAAAAATTCATAAAAATGTGACTGAGCAACTGACGAGTAACAGTTTCAGCGCAGATTTTCCTTGCACTTTGGACTTTCAACCATGGTTAACAAGCATATAGCGCCATGAGCAGCGCTGTCAGAATACATGCAATACATGCAGTAGAAAACGGCAGTATATTTAGAAGCCATTAAAGGCCATTTCGCGATTTCAATCATCATACAGTAACTAACACTCCTTCCTCTTCTCATAAAAGACATGCGATGCAGTCCCAAACAGGCTTGCTGTTGGTGCTTGTAATGATTTTTGCTTGTTTGACAGTTTTAAATGCTTACACAGCTGACATATATGTGCTGCATTATAAAGAGTGCATGCCTCTGACTCTTCGCTGGTTGCTATTTGATCACATCATATTGTTCGCTACAATTTATTCTGTCTTATTTTTCACTTATTCTAATAATAATAGCCTTTTGCTTTTTTCGGTCAAATAATTTCGGTTGCCGAACATCCTTAATTTACAGTATTTCTTGGGGATGAATCAAGTTTTTCTAAGTAAATTTGAAGCAATAATGTACATATCCCAAGTAAAACAAATTATATATTGTGAGCAAAGAGCAATTACCTTTAAGAAAAGGGGACACTGGTTTTGTGCCTGAGGACACGCGGACCAAAACCAGTCAGGCAGTGGACCTGCTTTAGCCGTGGACACAAAATAGCCCAGAGCTAATGGCTGCTGGAGGATATTGGGAGCTTCTTCATGAGGCTCCATGCGCTCTGTACTTTGACCCTGAAAAATAAGAAAAGATATGATGAGCTCCAAAAATACATGAAGGAGAAGAATATTTTTTTAATAATACAAGTTACATCAACATAAAATAAAAACCAACCAAACACAAAAATACAGCAGTTAAAATGATGATGACAAGAAACTGAAATTTAAATTTACATGAAAAAATCTAAAATCTTTTCTGGTCAAATCTTACTAAAGTCCCTGAGTGAGCGTACTTCATAGAGTTTTCTACTTGCATTAAAACTGGGATAAGTCCAATAAAATGTTTAATGCGGTCATGCATAGTCTGCGAGGTCTTCGTGTTTAAGCAAAAAGCAGTGGATCAACTTTAAATATCCCTTTAAAAACTTAAACAGCTTTGTCTTAGTCTTATTTTAACTCACAGATCTGCTAGTCAAAGTTCATGCCATTTCCCTTTACAAAGTCTGGTAAGAAAACATGTTGATTATTTGTTCCTTATTAGTGGTGATTCTCAGCTACCTTGCTCCCATCTCCTCCGTGGTGGTACTGGGATCCAGGTGAGTGGACGGGTGACGTGGTGGGTGAGGCAGGGAGGATATTTATGATGTCAGGATCAACCAGGTCATTCTCCTGCTCCAGAAGGTCAAAAAGATCTGATCCATCTGGAGATGAAGCAAGGATTCAGTATAATTCATTTATATCGACAAGCCAATGATTAATATGGCAAAACACAGGCTACCAAGTAAAAAAGACTTGGGGGAAAAAAATTCTCACCATTGCAAGGGTTAAAGGCAATGTCAATGTTCTCATGTGGGTAGTTGGAGCTGTTGACTTGCACAAAAGCAGAGGTGGGGAACACCAGGATGTGTGTGCAAGAAGTGTCCTGCGGGGTGCTCAGCTGGGACGTCTGCATGTTCAGAGTTGTACTGCGACCAAACACTGAACCTGTTGACACAGAGTCTGGACAAAGGACAGAGACAGAAAAGATTAAAAAGACGGACTTAAAAGATTGAAAATGACATCAAGAGAAACAAGGACTGGTGGATGGAAGTACAAGCTATTATTAGCTGGTAAATAGAAAACGATGGTATTTTCATTAGTAATCAGGTTTGACTGAAATTGAAAATCGCTTCTAATAAGTTCTAGCTATGAATCTAATATGAATTATACATGCTTTTCCTTGTATAGGCATTTTAATATGGAATAATAAAAAAGTTAAAAAAAAACTGTCACTCTCTTAGCTCTGAGTGATGGGCAAAATCCATCAGATACAATACATCTTGATACTATGACAGAATGAAAAGCTTTTGTCAAATAAAGTCATCGATTTTCAGTATCATCACACCAACACAGGAATCAATAGGAGTGCAGAAAAGTGTTTTATGAGATAAAGACACGCACAGGAGTGTATATCAGATAGGGACAGGAGACACACGCGTTATGACACACAGAGGCTATCGTTCACATCCAAAGCAAGAGATTTGCGACTACAGCAGTGTGGGGATATATTTTAAAGGTACATTTTTGATGTTTAATTATCCTATGCCAATCTGGTTTAATATACATTTTTATAAGGAGTTTGAACAATGGCAGAAGTGGGGAGTTTTCGGAAAACCTATATGAAAAAGAGTCTTTATTTTTACAATTCCCTTTTGTGCCACAAATAGAGCAGAAACTAACTATGCACACTAATTACAGCTAATGCCTCAAACTAGCCATAAAAATAAGGATGACAACATGCACACCATACGGAGAGTAACAGGAAGCGTGATTCTACCTGGCATGATGACAAATGAGCCCTGGGGTTCCATGGCAACCAGGCAGGCGCTAAGGATGCTGGGAGTGTCAGCTGCTGAGATTCCACACAGCCTACAGTTCTCCTTCAGCCTCCGAGACACTGACTGCAGATTTCGTCTGCTCAGTAAAATACTCCAGTCTGAGATAAGAAAAAAAAAAAAAATGGAACAAAATAAATTCAGTGTGTCCACTGGATGGGCATTCCAGGACACTGATCGGTCAGTTGGCTAGAAGTATGCCACTTAATGAATTTCCTTAATTTTCCCTTAATATTATAAATAACATTTATGTAGCAATCATTTTATAAAAGCAATAATAAACTTGTCAAAGCTCTATTGTGAGTATTGTCAAGGTTAAAGGCCTAAAAAAAACATTTATATCGGCATTACCTCGCAACTCTCCATGCCCTATTCGTCCAAGCCGGCCAATCACCACTCTCCATGGCAATGATGTCATCTGAACCAAACCCAGACACCAATCCCAGAGCTTATGCAAGCCCAGCTTCCGGGCAGATCCCTTTTTCCTTCTTGCTCTGAGATAACAAAAAAAGAACATATTTAAAACCTCTAGTCACAAAATCTTCAAATGTTTTTTGGACATCCTTAATTAAATTATAAACTAGCTAAATGTGTAAATTTGTATAACATTTAAAGGTACATCATTGAGATGAAAGTAAAAGTGTTACAAACGTGTCAGGTCTTTCACTTGTCATGGCTATGGTGGTTATAACAGTTCCAAATATTAAAATTGTCTGATGTGTTGAGTGAATAATTAATTCTGCATAAATTATGCACCACCTGTAATTATGAAAGTGAAAACCTTTGGCTAGTTCACCTGTTGGGTACGTCTATGCTGATGATACAGGTTTCCAGCAGCTCTCCGTACAGGTCCGTACAGGTAGCCAACAGCCATCTTTGATCATGTGACAGGCAGTAGCCCACAAACAGGACGTTATACTTCTGAGATGCCTCTCCGAAGGTCTCACCCAGCTCCGTTTGCTTGTCTTTTGTTGGAGCCAGGATGAAGGGTGGCGTGTAAAATCGCAGACACTCCGGTCTCTGTGGCAAGAAAGTCATATGTCTTAAAATAGAAAAATAGCGTCAGAACTTGTCACTTTTTCCATAAAAACAGCAAATATCAGGACAAGAGGACAAAAATGAAGGGCTAAGGTCAAACCATCAACCTCAGCCTAATGGTGACCATACCTGGGCATATCAACATAACCTTTTCCTCTCTTATGAAATCAATAATCCCCACACAGTAGTCACATTTCCTTTGTAAGGAAGTGGGGTGGGAGAAACAGTGCTAGTGAGCATAGTGAGAGAATTGGATTCTACAAATAGTTCTGTGAAGAAAGGAGAGCAAGTTGAGCTTTTGGATTCCTCTGCCAAAACATGCAAGCTGGATCCCATTAGGGAGGTCTCACGGAGCTGCCCAAGCAGATAATGGAAAGAGAACTGTTGGGTTGTGCGAGTTCCCCTTTGGTTTTGTTCCAGGACAGGGAGGTCAGTATAACAGTCTCCACACGTCACTGAGTTCTCATACAGCATTGAGAGCCATTAAAGAGCCTGAATGGGCTGCCAGGGCGGAAGCTCTATGGAGGAGGTCAGAAGTATGGGCTCTTGGAGCCTCAAAAAAGGGTGTTCATTTTTACACTGTTGGCACTAGGGACTGGCACTTCAACATGGCAGAGCTTCAGCAATGCTAATGTATATTATTATTTTTAATACTTAATATACTTTGGAGACTGTCGAACTACCAATTTCTATACAAAAGGCAACTGCTTTTGAATTTGCCAACCAATCAATCTGCTGAACCCTCACTCACATCTGGGTTCCTGAGGGAAGTGTCGAGGGCGAGGCCGGGGCCGAAACCCGTCAGTGATTTCACATTGGTGGAGATTGGGAGAGGTCTTCTGCACTGGGTGAACACGGAGAAGGCCAGAGACTTGAGGTGCTGGGAGTAGAGGTACCTCTCTTCATTCTTCACAGGCTGGAGCAAGTACTGACAGGGAACAATCTAAAACACCAAGTGAACAGTTGTAAAACAGTGATTTGTTTTACTATTGTCTTTACATCATGTCTGCTGCTCTTTCCTATAGGTGTCTATTTGAACCCAGAGGAAATTAAGTCACAGTAGATCAGTGGCTCTCAACCTTTTGACTTCTAGGCCCCCCACTATTCACAACAATATTCACCCAAAACTCCTAGTTTCATATATTTAACTGCAGGATTTCAGGAGTTTTGAGAGCTAAATGTTTTCCATGGTTATGACTCTCATTAACCAATGAATTTACCCGACTTTTCCAGTTGTTCATAATTTAATGGATAAGACTGGTTTTTATTTGTTTTGTACTTGCAATTCAAAACCCGAAAAATTAAATTTTTTTCCCATGGAATTTTAAATATTTAATTAATTACTTGATTAATGACTTTTAAAATTAGTATTTGTCATATCCAGGTTAAAGACAATGGGAACCTTGGATCTTCAAATAATTATTATCATTTATTTTTTTTAGCATATTTTAATGCTTGTTTTGTCTTATTTCAAGTCATCTTGGGTCGAGCTAGTTAAGAACCACTGCACTAGACATTTTGCTGCATTGGCTTCCATTCATATGCATGTGAACATCACCCTGAAATGTTAAACTGACTTTTAAAGATGTGTCCACTGTAAAGGATGCAATGTATCAGCTGTTGTACCTACCTGTACAAACACAGAGTTGCGGACGTGAGCTGGAAGGTCCTGCAGCATCTCCAGGTAGCAGCGAAGGAGTCCCAGAGTCCACATGCTAGATTGTGACACCCCTGGCTCCGCCTCCTCATATGAGAAAGGGTCCACAATATAAATCATAATGGCAGGTGGGTAGGTGATGGCATGGGAATCTCCGTCTGTAGGAACTCCGACCTTTTCTCTCCCCATAGTGCTGATGAAAAAGGGGAAAGAAAAGGACTTTAATGTGCTTTTAACCCAAACCTGATGAGGCAGAGTATTTAAAAATTTTTACGCGTTACATCACATTTTGCCAACTTAAAATTATACATAATTAATACAGGAAAAGGCAACAAATACATTATGTACCTCTCTGGTGGTTCAGATGGCCCCTGAGTCTGGCTGCTGTCGGCTGAATTGTCTCCAGAGAGGCTTGAGTTCTGGGTGACAGCCTGCTGGCCCAAAGCCCCAGACTGGGAGCTGTTACCTTGGACTCCAATGCCTCCAAAGGGAGGGAACGAGCTGGGCTTGGCAGACTGGATGCTGCTGCCCTGGGGGCCTGAGGAGGAGGGGGTATTATTGGTGTTGCCTGGAAGGCCTGAGCCACTGTTGCTGGCAGCACTGTTGTTGTTGAGGGCGGAGCCTCCGGAGGCCATTGAGGTGTGGGAGTTGGATAAGGTGGAGCCTGAGGATTGCAAGGAAGATGACTGGGTGGAGGAAGGGACAGGGGTTGGCTGATTGAAGAGAGTGCTGTCCAATGGCTGTGTAGCGAGGTATGGCGCTAAAGAAAAAGGGAACAAGATGAAGATTAGTGAGACTCTTATACTCTTTGATATATTTCCATGACAGCAGGGACAACCGAGAAAGAGAGACATGGGTCTTACCGAGGTCATGTCTGCAGACTTGGGCAAACAGCTTCAGCTTGGCAAACGCATCACTGCTACCACCAGCTGCTTTCAGGAACCAATCACTGACTGGCTGCTCTGAGAGCTTATTGGCAGCAGCTCCACCCACCCTAACAATGCCATCAGCATGCACTTTGGAGATTGGTCGATGCTGACCAAGCTTACAAGACTGTTGGGCAGAAACAAAAAAAGACCAATCAGAAAGCAGCACAGAAAAGCCAGAAAATTTTTTTAAAAAAGTGCAGGCGACATAAAATCATTAACTATCCATTTTGGTACATATCTGGAAAAAAAGTGTGCAGCATGTATTTACTGTATATATACACCTTATTTTTTACTTACATTATCAAGGCTTCCAGTGTCAACCACTTCATTGATTTACATTTACACAGTTATTTTTGGCCGTACAACAACATTCAGTTATGCTGCTTGATGTTGGCATTTATCATAATTTTTTTAATTATTGTTGTAATCATGAGCACACTGGTTTGCTGTTTGCTGCATTCTTCTAGTTATTTACCCTTATGGCTAATGAATAAGGAGTCTCTCCCATTCACAGGAAATAGCTTACTTCGGTGTTGAAAAGTACGGTGGAACATGTGAGACAAAATTCCTTTTGGAAAACTAACCATTGACATAATCTCTCACCTCATAGACCACTGTCAACTCTCTGAAGAAGCTCTTGGCTCCAGAGAGGAGAGCATCACTGTCCGGGCAGAGGACCAGATAACCCACATCTCTCTGGGAGCCAAAGGGATCCAGCAGTAGCTTCTCCCAGTATGGCAGGCCGAAGGGAGACAGCACAACAAAGTCATACTCATACCCAACCAAGAAGGTAGGAATGGGCAGCGGCTCCGGAGACTCATCGGTGCCTAGAGAAGAGCAAAGAAGTTAATTGAGTGAAAGTTAAGAGGTGAGTGGTATCGAGGTAGCCCCTGGCATCAATTTCAAAGTCCACTTTTGTTAATGTGTAATTTCGATCATTTTTTGATCATCTTTTTGCTCAACAACTGCCCTTGCTGCTCACCATAAGACCCTCTTCCAGCCATCTTGTGAAACTGCTGCCATGTGAGAGGCCCCTGGACTCCCCATGAGCGAACAGTCCTCTTCTTCTGGATGGCATCCTGAAGAACAGGCTGAAGAAAGAGGAGAACTCTCAACACATCCTGAGAGCACAGCCCGCTCACATCCACTGCTATAGAGACAGAGAGAGATAAAAAGGGTGTTTAATATATACATTCAAATGTATCAATATTCAAGATTTATTACCACATATAATAGATTTTGACTGATTAATCAGCACCGATAGTCCATTGCTGGAACTATCGGCAAAAACCTAGGCCAGGTTGTGTCCGTGCAAGAGCGGGTGAGAAGGGTCCGCTGTCATTATACAGTACGAGAACGGCCTCTAGAGGCAAAATAATTGACACTTCATGCGGTTTGTTTTGACACGTGAGACTTGTGACAAGTGGAATACTTAGACACAACGAAATGGTGTGTATACAGTATACTATAATGCATGTTTTCTTATCATTAAATCATTTGTTGACTAGATTCTGCATTAGAGGAGAAAGAACAGCAGTAGTTTGCTGTCCAGGGTGAGAGGGAGCTAACATTAGCAGCACCTCAAACAGGTTAAAACAATGTGACCAAAACACACGCAAGTACTTAATGTCATGATTGTTCCTATCTATTTGCATTAGTTTCTATCCAGCTGGTTACTTTAATGCATTTGTTACCCAGCGAAATTGCATATTTACATCTAGTGATGTGAGAAAGCACACTAATATGAATACAGCTGAAAGGAATCCTGCAGCGCCACTCATAGTTTTACATTAAATTACATTATGTTCATCCCAAATCACTGTTAATGTATGTAACCTAGGCTGTGTATTGTGCATTTTTTTCAGTGAAAATATTACCTTTCTGTGGCACTAATAAAGTCTGTTTGCTTCATATAGAGAGCTACAGATAGTTTTTTTGTTTGTTTCAAAAACTGAATTTCAAACTCAATGCTACTTTGTTAATTCCTGAAGTGCTCTTTTGCCCATTTGGTGATTAAATAAACCGTTTTGGGCTGCTGCTTGAATTGAATGCAACACCTCTGGTGTGTGTGATACCTGTGATTGTCCTATATACGAAGCAGTGCTGCACATTTTGTCCATTTGTGCAACTGCCATATTTTGTTATTTTGATTAGATAATCATCAAGTGTTCTAAAATAGAAGCAAATAAAGTGTGAGTATGCATAAAATATATTTTATTTCAGTGCTTTGGCCTGTGTACATTAACAATACTGTTAATATTAGTTAATGAACTATGAACTTTATAATCAATATGTGACCCTGGACCACAAAACCTGTCTTAAGTCACTGGGGTATAATTTTAGCAATAGCCAAAAAAACATTGTATGGGTCAAAATTATCGATTTTTCTTTTATGCCAAAAATCATTAGGATATTAAGTAAACATCGTGTTCCATGAATATATTTGGTCAATTTTCTACTGTAAACATATTAAAAGTTAATTTTTGATT